>NC_088207.1:3237746-3319876 GCF_037126465.1 Ornithodoros turicata
TTTCGAAGGGAGCTACTACTTGGCGTTGATTCCAGGGCTCCAATAGCCAACGCATTTTGTGAAAGGTCGCGTAAAAATTCGCTGCTTAAAGACATCTATGTTGTATGAAGTGCGGTTCTCCTTGTGTCTGTATTACAACGTGGCACCAAATCATTTCCTGGCAGATCCGTTTTGAAACTCGAAACACCGTCGTCGTTTCTCTCAGAAAATTCCCAATTTGTTCCACTTTGATCGGTGCTTGGGTAGCCTAGTGGTTTAAGGCACGCACATGCTGGAGACTACTTGGGTCGGTAAGCCTCCACACCTGTGGTGGGTGAGGCTCTGGGTGGATTTAAGATGTCCGCTATTTGCCCGCGTCTTCACCACAGACTCTCTGACCACTTACACTCTCCGACCACTTACCACTCTCCGACTAAGGAAATTCGGCGATGTGCGCGTGGTACTACGCAGTTAGTTGCCACTCCCAAGCGATGTTTTTAACTCTGTTTCTATTGATATTGCGTCTGAACAAGTACGAAACGACTGTTCAGGAGGCTATATTGAGATTTCGGTCAAAACGAGGTCCTCCTAAGAGCAAAATAATTAGGGCAGAATAAGAAAATTTACATTAATTTTTGTTGCAAAAAATTCGTCTGGTGCAGGATTTGAACTCTCAATCTCCAAAGAAGGTCAATTTTACATTTTCAATTATCATACCAGCAGTTCAATAGGCATGTACACCAGAGCATCCTGATACACTTTGACTCGAAGAGATTTAAAGTAGAACATCATAAGTGAAAAATTACAAACGCGACAGCCAGAACAATGGAGAAAAATATTAGGCTATGGCAATGAGCTTTGGGTATATTGGGAGAATACTGGAGGAATGTGCCCGAGGGCAAGGTAATTTTTTTATCACCTCTCCAGGATCCCGAAAAGCTTCATCAAGTGATTTCGAGCAACTTTATATGACTCCTGACAACTTCAGGTGACTTCCGATGACCTTAGCTCGCTCGGAAGGTCTTTGAGCTGACCCCTGACGTGTTGAGGTGACTACAGCCAACGTCAAGTGACTCCAGCTGACTTGAAGTACGTTACTTTGAGTCCCTTTAGCTCACTCCTGGCATCTACAGCTGCCTTGAGGAGACTTTAGGTGACTACAGATGTCTTCAGGTGCCCTCAGACACATTCAGGTGACTTCAAAAGACTTCAGACGTCTACACATGACGTCAGGTGACTCCTCGCGTCTTCGGGCGGCTTCCATTGACTTTAGGTTACTAATGACGTCTTCAGGTAAGTTGAAGTTTTGCCGACGCCATCATATGAGACAAGATGCCTTCAGGTGACTTGACGTGACGTCATCCGACTGCAAGTGAGATGGCTTTTGCCGCGGGATGTGCGGACAGCGACAGTTCGGTCCGTAAGGAAATCGTCAAGCCAGCTGAAAAGTCGACCAGAGACTCCAAAAGACCGCAACCCGTGGAGGACACAGATGTGCGAGACTGTGTCATAGGCGCGCTTCATGTCCAGGAAGACCGATGCAACGATTCACCGATGAGCACGAGCATGTCGGACTGTAGAGACGAGATCGAGAACTGGATCCATAGAGCTTCGGTGGCGGCGAAATCCAGCCATTTCTTGAGGGAACGCACCTTGTTTTTCGAGCCACCAGTCGAGGCGATGCAAAACCATTCTCTCCATGAGTTTGCCCAGACAGCTTGTTAGGCTCACGGGGCGAAAGGAGGATATGGCATTTGGGGGTTTGCCTGGTTTCAGGATTGGAACAACTAAAGCCTCCTTCCAAGTAGATGGTACGGATTCCTGTCGCCAAGACGTATTATAAACATGAAGGAGAGCTAGGAGTGACGGCTCGTCATGGTTTTGCAGTGCGGCGTAAGTGATTTTATCTGGTCCTGGGGACGATCGCACATTCACAAGTTTCAACGCAGTCTGCATCTCAATGAGAGTAAAGTCGCGGTCCATAACCGCCGGTGGACGGGACCAGTCTTGGTGGATTCCTGTCTGCAGGCTCTGGACAAAACTGTGGTGTACTGCAGACCGTGAGGCAGCCGCTAGTGTCGTTAGGACGACGGTGAAATCTGTCGCGAGCGTAGTTTCGTCTACAACCTGAACGATAGCCAATGCGACGAGAGGATCCTTTTGTGGGGGCGCATCCTTCAGAGCTCGAATTGTCCTCCAGATCTTTGTGGCGGGGTCAAATGGTGAAAGGTGGTGACAAAACTTACGCCAACGCTTCCGGTCCTCGTTCTTAAGTTCTCGTGATACTTTAGCTTTCATCCGGCGGTACGCCACAATGTCAGGAAGTTGCCCAGTTCGGCGAGCCGTTCTCTCTGTTCGGCGATTTAATGCTCTGAAGTGGTTAATTGCGGAAGAATGACCGACGTGACCGGTGACTCGTTTAGACATGACTACTGGGTCCTGCATGGCGGAAAGAATGCCTTGAGAGAGGGCCTCTGGGGACATGCCGGTGCGCGTATTTCGAAACCCTGACCGATACAGTAGAGCGGCGGCGGCGGCGGCAGAAAACCCTGAAAACCCGATGCCGATGCGTCGCGTTAGCGCAGGACGCTGCTGACATAATGGCGGTGTTACGTTTTGTGGTGTTGGGTTGGGACAGATGGGTTGAGCGAAAAGAAACAGAGAGATTTGGCTTGCTGGTTGACGTGCCTTGACATTACGCGTTAAGTAACGCGCAAGTTCCTCCAACATTTATGCTCCTTGTGTTTGAAAGCGTGAGTCCGCAGAGAGTCGGTGTTTTCAGTGTATGAGAGCGATGTTGTGGTGCTATTTGGGTGGTCGTTGCCATTAATACACGGCATGGAAGTTAAAAATAATTCGAATGTAAAAGTGGGACAGAAACTGAAAATGGGTCCTTGCGGCGGGTAGAGAAGTTTGAAGTGAATCTGCAAATGCAAAGGCGCAGTACTGAAGTCTGTGCGTAGTGCGTGCACAAAGACTGTGTGTGTGGTTCCGACTAGAGTCACTCTGACGTTTTCAGGTTATATTCCTTTTGTCTTTTTTTCTCTCGCAGAGAAAGGTGCATGTAGTGGTCTTGAGCGTCAAATCCAAATAATGTGTACCCAGTTTAGTTCATGATTGAAACGTGATTGAATTCAGGGCGATACTTGGTTTAACACGAACTCTTCAGACTCTGGGGTGGAATCGGGTATAACACAGGCTGTATTTATGGTGCATTTCAGTGCACTTCACATATCTTTCTGTACCAATATTTATAAGCTTTTATGACCATAGTGTTGATACAGCTTGCTTTTGTGGTTTCATGTTGGCAAAAAGTCAAGTACACTTGCCTTTCATTAATAAATGTTGTGGATAAATGTACACAGTATGACAAAGAATGTACGCAAGTTTTTATATTGCTATATTTTGTCTTTTATTCAGTGTTTCTGATTGCTAACAGGGAACTGTGGCCTGAACGTGAGAAAACATTATGCATAATATACACACGCATGCCTAAAGATAGCAAGTGCACCAAAATAGCAAGACTAAAACGAATGAAAAGCATACTTCTATAAAAGCTACCAGTAAAATCAAAAACAATAATGAAGTCAGTATCAGTGCATTAGTCATCTTATGGTGAGGAATGTCATTCACATTGTTTGTTTTCTGGAGAGAGAAGGGATGCTTCGAGTTGGAACATTTAGGTACAGCTACTTGTGTCTCACTTGATATCACCCAACCAGAACTGACCAATTTTATCACACATTTATTCCTGAAATGTTTGTTTTCTCATTTGAACTGCACAAACTGAACGCAAGTATTAGTTACGTTACTTGTTTTAGATTAGTTCATTACTACGCAGCTCAACAAGACATTACTTTGGTAACTTTGTGACTTAGCAATTGCACGTTCCATGAGGAATATTGAAATCGCCATTTGTGGTGTAAATTATATTATCTGATTTCATTTTTTACTCTGTATCCCATGGCTATGATAGTCTCTGTGTCTCATGGTCAACTCTCATCTCTGCTCATGACTGTGATGGTAACGGACAAAGAGACAAAAGTGGTTATCACTTCAGGACAAAAGATCATCAGTTTCACCCGTCACCTGTTTATGCAATACCTCATTCACATACCAGATTCACCACGGAATTGTTCATTGGAGACAACCCAGACAACCAGCGATGTCCTGTGGATATCCTGTTCTAGTCGAAACGTCCTGGTCAACTCGGGACGTCTTCGGAAAGTCCCCAGAATATCCTGGTGGGATTTGCCAATCTCCTAAAGTGATCCACAACGTACGTTTTGTCAGAACGTCCTGTGGACATCCCTAAGAATAGTTTCGGTCTAGATTTATATATTTTTTGTATGTGGTGTCTGCAACACAATCAAATTTTGCAATTACAGTGGTCTCCCGTTATTGCGCAAACTACGACTGCTTGTCCTATTTGTCACATGCAAAAAAAAAAGAAAAAAGAAGAAAAGAAGTAATTTAAAAAATAGCTTAAGATGAACCACGTCGATCGGCCGATTCGGTTAACGCGAATGTCGACGGAGAATTCGATCCTGTCTTCCAGAAGTGAATGGATTCTTCGGAATTTCTTTTAAGGCAAATGATTAGCCCGTTTCTAAAGCGGGCTTCACCTCACACACGCAAGCACTGCGGGGGAGTCAACTTTACAGGCGCATTGCAAGGTGTTGCTTGCATGCATTCGCACAGCCGCACCTTTTGTTTTCTTTTCTTTTTTTCTCGTCTGATTTTCTTCTCGAATTAAGCTTGATAGTCACGTACTTCGCATTTTGCTTGAGTTTCTCGCTGCAGAGCTTAGCAGCTCAGTTTCTTGGCAATCTTTTTTGTCTCCTTTGCAGAGACAATGAAAAATGATTAAGTGTGCCACGTCATACAAAGTTAGAATTATACATAGCATTTACACGCAGATTGTGGGAACAGCATACAAAGCTTTTACAACTTTGCCAACCAAGCAGATGTTTCGACATTGCAACCCATTTTATTAGTCGTTATGACACACTGGAAATTTAGACTCAGCTGGTGTAATCTCAAGCACTTCTGTTAAGCTGAACCCATAAGACGAACAAATTTCTGAGGTCCCTTAGTGTTCATCTCAAGGCGAGACCACTGTGCTGAGTCGAAGTGCCACAAAGCCAAGTTTTACATGAACCATAAAAAATTAGAAAGATAAAAAAAAAAGAGAGCTGGAAATAATATATATGTTGTTTTGCATAATGAGTTTATTTGATACTGGGACATGGTGAACAGTGAACATCCACATCAGGTGCAAGAAAGCTTCTCTATGATTGCTGCAACGTCCACCCTGTGGCACTGACAAAAGAAAAAGTTTGTCGAATTCAGTGCAGAGAGATGGGCTACCTCCCCCCCTCCTTGAGGTGATTGATATTTTGTGGAGACCGTGTGTATCTTCCAAATTAACGTCAGTTGTTAGTTCGAGCCTGGCTTGTGCTGTCGCTGTGGTTTTTGCTCGCCATTATTGTAATGAAAAGGTTGTTGTTTTCAAGTTTGTAGTGTTAAGACAGGTTGCAAGTCGTATAGACAGCGTGATCTAATCAATCTGCTTGTGGTCCACAGTCCCTATTTGCCTTGGTGGGGGAAGAACTTCTGTACCTTATGCATCATACTGCAGGCCGCAGGATGTGACTTAATTTCTTGGGTGGTAAACAGTATGGTGGGACCCCCTTCTCAGTTTACTTGAAAATGTAGACTTTTACATGCACTTGAAAGTAGTATTGGATAAACACGACTTAACGAGCAACATGACACCTTCCTCCTCTCTCACCCCCCCTGTTACCCCCAATTTTGCAATTTGCACCCCCACCAAATTTTTTTAAAATTTTTTTTTTCAATTTTTTCACTTAAAATCGCTCATACACGCATAAGAATGTGATAATAGAGCGTAGAATATAATTTTCAATTAATAAATTCAATTACTATTCATTCCAACGAGAGAGAGAGAGGAGGAAAATATCAAATTATCGTTAAGTCGTGTTATTCTATAATGAGACACACGAAAAGAAGCGCACATACGCATAAATGCACTTTCTAAACTCATTTAATAATTCAAGTCATTACTATACACATTCAATTCATTAATGTGTCAGTCCAGGTTCGGTAACAGCATCAGCCCATGGGCGCCGCCATTTGCAAAGCGTCACACCAGGCAGGTCGGAAAGCATCACGTCAGGTGGCAGCACCGCTGTCATCATGGGGACTTCCGTGGAATGCAGAAAGAAACAAAACAAAAAAAGTGCTAACGAGGGGAAAACACGGGCGAAAACAGGCACACACACACACAAAATTTTCACCATCGCGAATATGTGCGGGCATGCACCGACGAGTATAGCAACAAGGGTCATTGACAGAATGGCGTACAAGGGAATTGCGAACATGTTTGGGCATGCACGGACAAGAATAATAACAACAAGGGGAAGACTTTCTGCTAATCGCAACAAGTTAAATCGACAAACATACACTACTCCAATACACGCTGACAAGTAATCGCAGTTAGGGGGTAGGTAAACGCGTCAACAGAAGAGGAAGTATTAAAACGACAACTCACCGACATCCAAGCATATCTGTGTGCACACACACCGCCCTCCATCTTCTTTACATGACTAACAGCACATCAACGGTCACGATACGAGCGACGCGCCAGACGTCCGCACCCGACGAGAGGCAAACAGAAAACTGAATCTGGCGCCCTCTCCGCGGAGCATACGTCACACGCGCGCGCGCGCTCGCAGCGCCACCACGTCTGCCGTCGGACGTTTCGGTTTTGGTCTCGTCGCCCTTCACGTCTCGCGCGCTCGCAGCGCCACCACGTCTGCCGTCGGACGTTTCGGTTTTGGTCTCGTCGCCCTTCACGTCTCGCGCATGCGCTTCGAGCACGGTGGTGGTGGCGGTGGAGGATTCGCTTTCGTTCTGACGCCCATTTCTTTACGTTTTTTATTTGGAAGCGCCGTATAAAGGGAGAGCGCGCTATCCGCGCGTTATCATTCAGACCAATACTTGGAAATGTTCAGTTACCACGCTTTGCAAACTTGTCCTCGTATCCACGCTTCTTGGGAAGAGCTGGAGAATGACTGTTTCAGCAAGGAGAGTCCCCGAAACGAGCTTGTCATCTCTGCTTTTCGGTACGTCATAGACATGGCGGCTTTTGGCAATATAGGAAAGATATCCCCAGGCCCCCTACAGGAAATGGTGCGTCGGATATACGCCCGTTACAAGAACGTCTCTATAAGCGTTCTGGATGGACCCTTCGGAGTGATCAGTGAATTTTTGAAGTCGACGAACACCGAATTCAACTACGTGTCTGCAGACATCGTGGACCTCCTCGCTCGCGCCGTTGCTCATATTAAGTATTCACTGCGGAACCAACATCATCTGCAAGCAGTCTACATTGTCAATTTTGTCACTGATTTATTGAAATACCGTTTAGTCATCGAAATGGAACGCATTAAACAGTCTGAATAACTTTGACGAGACTCTGTTGTTTTTTTCATGGAAACATCTTTATTGAATCTAAACATATACTCTTCCCTTGAGCACGTCGATAGATGCTCGCACTCTCCCTGACTTGCTCGATCCACACGAACAGAACATTACGAGAAGATCGGACATGCCAAAAAAGGTACGGGTAATCTTCACCGCAGCGACGTCATTGCGCGGGTCACTGAACCAGCACGATGTCGGAATGGTCATTCTTTTTATACATCCATTCCGCCACCACACTGCCACGATGACCCGTGCTCCTCCCGTCTTCGTCTTTTTATCGCAGTGTCGACTTTACGCTTGACTACCGGGCTAGAGTGATGGTGCAATAGACAGTCGTTTATACGTCAATTTCACCATCGTGCTAGCACGATGACCAACCACCTTCTCTTCCTGCGTTCGCGCGCGCGCGCGAAAGACAGAAGCTATATTTCTGAGCTACAATTTTATTATTTTTTAGACTCTCTCGATTATTATGACAACGCGTGCACAGACTTGGTCCTTTGTTGTATTACTCAATCCCCGATGACGTTCGAGGGCTCTCTTCCGGGTTTTCCGGTGCTGCAAAAAACGAGAGTGTTCTGTTACAATGCATTGAGACACACAGAGCGGAAATTACCCTCGTATTCGCAGCTGCCGTAAGGAAAGGAACGTACGGCGTCGACCAGATAGCGCTTGTCATCGTAGGGGACCAAGCTCTTCTTGACTCTCGAAATGGTGTACATTGTTTGCTTTATGCTCTGGATGGTGCACTGCTTCTGAGAGACTGTCCTTTCATTGAATAGAGAATCTCGGTACACTTCGTGCAATAAGTGTCTCCTCACCACGTCTTTCTTAACTCCTTTCGCTCTCGCGATCTGTTTGTGTGTTCCGGCCAAGAGAATGCTGTACATTTTGGCTCGGATGGCTACGACTTCCTGAATAACTCCTCCTCCCGTTTCGTCTTTGAAGTACCCCATCTGGTTCGCGTGCTCGGCGTTGAAAAGTGGATGGTCCGGTGGATAGGAGGAGAGATCTAGCTCGTGCTGAATTTTCATCAGCTGCTCTACGAGGCTCTCGCACGTGAGAGCAAAAATTATACTGTCCGTATCTCCATAGATCAACTGCACTGGACAGGTTAAGCGAGAAAAGAGCGACTCGTAAATGAAGCTGTACATTCGGACTTTGGATATCTCTAAAATGGCAAAGCCCACGTAAAGGGGGTGCGTGCATTTGATACGACGCTGTTTCATCTCGTACAAGATGCACTTGTCACTCAGGATGTGGAAATGCTGGAAGTCGACGGAACTAGCTTTTCTGAGCGCGCTTTCTTTGTCGTAGGCTATGGTGTACCTCTTCATGCGTCTCACATTTTGAATCGTTTTCCCGAACGTGCTATTTGTTATGGTCTTATACAGTAAACGCTCGAATTTCGTGGTTGAGGCATTCCTCAATGCGAGGTTTCTATGCACGAAGGCGGACAAAAAATTGTCTTGGCGGAACGAGAGGATGGCGTGAATGTGTTTTATTTTCATGGCCAACCTCACGTAGAGAGCGAGCAGATAATAGTGCACGACGTAACTTTCTTTGTCGTAACATGTCAGTAACAGTTTCCTCGTGGGTGGCGCGTTCAGTGCCAATGCCTCCTTCAAGTTCCTTTGGTAGGGGGATAGTTGACCCTCGTCCACGGTTCTGTGTTCGGGTGCCAGAGGGAAGTCCCTCGTGAGCGCGTGCAGTTCTTCGGGATAGGACAGGTCTACCACGTACACGTATCCCACTTCTGAATCGTGAGGAATTTTGAGAAAATCGATATCGCCCCAGCTGGAAGGATCGACCCACTCAAAACCTCCTGTCGGAAGATGGAAAGTCATGGCATAAGCGTACAAACTGTTTACATCTAAGTACTGAATAAATTTTTTCTCTTGTTGAGGGTCGTAATCGTCGCATCCCTCGTGATTAGCCCGACAATATCTGTGGAAGCTGTTACAAATGCCTCCCCTGATTCCCTTCTCGATCGTTTCGTACATCTCACGATCGCTCATGAGCTCGAGTTTGACTTTGGTGAGCTTCAGTGCGCTGCTCCACGCGTAACTGGCGAGGGATACGGTGCGTAAGATATCTATCCCATC
Source organism: Ornithodoros turicata (assembly GCF_037126465.1). NCBI lineage: Eukaryota > Metazoa > Arthropoda > Arachnida > Ixodida > Argasidae > Ornithodoros > Ornithodoros turicata. The sequence goes on from NC_088207.1 coordinate 3,247,340, forward strand.
CGTCTCTAGCGTAATCTTCCTGAAATACAGCACGACGTCGCAGAGCTGACAGGTGTCGAGCGTGACGTAGAGACGCGTGTAATCGCCAAGGTTGGTACATTCAAAATATTCAAAAATATCACGGGCGTACTGATAGTCCTCGTCCGAGAAATCTTCATCGTTCAGGTCATTTTTGAAAGCTTCCTTTGGCGGTAGCGCGGGCAAATCGTACGCTTCGAAACTGTCGACGAAGGTGTACGGATAAACGCCTTTCCTTAGGAGACAGCGGAAACGCTCATCAAACATTTGACGCGTACAAAGGAAGGCGCTTTCGCCACCGCTGGTAAGTAGCGTTTCCACCAGGTTCGACAAGGAGAGGTTGAAAAACTGAGTGGTATCGCGGAAATGGAGATCGCCAATGCTGAACCCTCGTATTTTTTCTGTGGTAGACGCTAAGATCCACGGTTCACCCAGATTTAGAACGTGCATGTGGCGGAGAAGGGAGCTCAAATCGCATTGCAGGTTGTGCACTAACACGACGAGTTCTTTGGTGTTACGACACGTAAGGTTACACGTATCACACAGCGTCGCGACAAAATTCGAGGATCCGGGCTCTACGAAACGGGTGTGGTCATGGTGCGACACCTTCCGCGTGTCACGGTTAAATTCTACCCCACAATATTTACAGTGTGTTGCGCATTGGTGACAAAGGTGGTCTTCCGGACTCATGACCAACGGAGAGGGGAGGCGGTTCAACCTATCAATTTGTTCGCTAAATCCCTTGAGTGCGAGCAAGCATTTTTCTGGCGCGTTAGGTCCCAAATACCCATCTGCGTCCATTATTTTTCCATCGCAACTTCGCACTAGAACGATGCTATACGAGCTCATCCTGTGCACACTCACTGCGTCCTTAACGAGCGCGTCCTTTTCCAAAACGCTTTCCGTGTCCAGTACCGCGAAATAGGGGTAGGGATGCATGTGCTGTATCTTGGTGAAGGAGACGCTTTCTCCCGCTTTTGGCATTTCCAAAATCGTTTCATTTACGTCCCGGCATAGGCGTTCGTGGCGCTCCAACGCCTCTCTCGTTAGATGCCCCTTGGTGCATTTCTCGCAATAAAAATAGTCACTTCGTCCCATGAAAGTGCTAAATTTTCTGATTCCATAGAAATGACCCCTAACCTCGAGCAAATGTACTTTATCCGTATACAGCATAGAGGGAACCCTCCCCGTGCTCACCGTCGACGTTTGCTCGTCGAACACGTAGATGTACACGGAGATTTTGTTATTTCTCTCCCACAGGGAAATGTCTTCGTAAGTGACTGGGAAGCAGGGCGGCCAGTACGTTACGCGCGTCTCCGGATTCGTAGGATCCGTGTATTTTCTGTATCTGACGAAATCGTTGGGGTTATTTTTTAGCGGATGTAAGAGCGCCAGCACGCTATACTTGAAACACTCATTTTCGTGGTTCCACGGTAGCTTGACGTTTGTCAGGATCCTTCTTTTTTTCTTTAAGGACGCGGGAAGTTCGATAGTGCACCCAATCCGCTTCGGTTTCAAACGTATTATTTTTAGGTCGACACATTGAACGTCTCTGGAAGTGAAGCCCGACCCTTCTCTCGAATAGTTTTCGACGCGCTGCGAGGACTCTGCGATGGCAGCATTTAACGCGCCTTCGATTTCTTGACGGTTATAAACCACTCTCATGTGAAGATTTACGTGAAGGAGGTGCGAAGTTATCCCGTCGGCTCCGTCCTTAACCATGAGCGCCTTCGAGCACAGACAAAATTTGAAAGGCATGGGATAAGCTTCCAGGACGCGCATGATTACAGGAGCTATGCTCGGTAGATAGAGTCGCAAATCGTCAACGTTGTCGTCGTGCGGGGAACAGAGAAGCGTGTACCTAGTAGCCGTTCCGTCAAATGCCTCATCTGTGACAAAAAAAGGAAGGAATCGTCTCTCCGTGACGGAGGGATGATTCTCTACGACGTGTTCTCGTAATTCTACGATTCTGCGACCCTCCACGGGGACATCTTCCCATCGAAATTCTGGGCTTGCATCTGGTGTTTCAACTCCCACCCACCCAGACAGAGGAATGAAATCTGCATACGACTGATCCCCTTCCCACATGAGTAGTTCGTCTGCATTGTCGTGCCCATCTAGGGGCTCGTCGTCGTCGTCGTTTTCATCATCTGTTTGATTCATTACAAAAGACGGACTGATAAGTGTTTCGTCATCATCATCATCATCATCATCATTATCATCTGAAATGACTATCGGGCTGTTACCGAGATTCTCTATTCTATCCTCGTGTTCTCTTTCTACGGCCACGAGCATGGCGTCGATGGGGTCGTACTGGCATACGAGACAGCGTGGCACTGCGACCAAGCACAATCAATACGAGATTCCCCCTCTAAAAAAAAAAAAAAAAAAAAAAATACTCACTCTTCCTTCTTGATAAGAAACACTTGAGGTAGTAGTTGTTTCTGTTGATGTTGTGGTTGTTGGGGAAAGGATGGACACAGTTAACGGTGCCCCTGTAGAACTTGTGCGTGATGAAAGATTGTGTCAGCGACTATCATCCCCTAAAAGTACAAAATTTAGAACAAACAGAGCAATCATCAAACACATTCGACTTACATGTTTGTTTTCAACGAAACGGTCCACGTCGTTGAGGGATGGCCCTTGCGGGCTTGCAATAATTCCTGCGAAGACTGTCTTTTTATAGTTGACACCGCTCTCCTCTTTCTCTCCCCCTCTCAGTCTTACCGGAGTGAAATCGACACTTGCGTTCCAAGCTCCACCTTTTTTTTTTCTGTCGTAACCGTCGTTTCGATGCTCCTTGATTTTTGTTGTCTTGTTGTTGTTGTTGTCACCGTAACCATTGTTTCGAAGCTCGTTGCTTGTACATGAAGGCAATTGATGTTCTCAGGCTGGAACACAGAAGATGAGGGTTCGTGTCCAGCCTCCTGTTTTCATCACGTTGCTTGTGGTTGTTGTAACCGTTGTTTCGAAGCACGTTACCACGTGCAAAAAAAAAAAAAAAAAAAAAAGAAGGGAGGGTCTAGGATGAAATCAAAAGCACCGTTAGGAAGACAACTTTTCTTTAACGAGTATCCTAACCTAGCGTCCTCGCCCTACGTCCCCCGCATCATCCTCCGGGTCGTGCACTATCAACCTGCTAATATAGAATCACGAGAGTGATTATCTTGTCAAAAATAAAATAATAAAGAGCTTACTGGATTACGAATTGGGGTCCGCTTCGCCTGTGCGCGCAGGTATTCCACTGGAAGATCAGTGAGTGCATAATCTCCTCGATCATTCCAGTGGATAGGGGGATGGCCTCATCGACATCGAGGTCGGTGAGGTCATCCACCAGGCTCCTGGGCACTGACACAAGGTTCTGGTATAACGGGTGGCGATGTAGACCCCTGCCCTCCCATTCCACCCTGTAATAGGCGAGGAGGATGGTGTTGAGGGCCTCCTCAACGGCGTCGTCCAGGGGGAAAACGAGGAACTCCAAAAAGTCCTCGAAGACCACCCTGGGGACGTCGTTGTAATCCACGAGTTGGAAGAACAGCGACACGATACCCAGGATGGTGTACCCTATGCAAATGTTAAATAAATAAATAAATAAACAACACTTTCTATGATGATGAGCACTCACCACTCGACGGCTCCATGACCCGCAACAAGTGCGTCACACTTTCGAAACGCCTCATCGCGAATTTCGGATGGACGTTTCGAATGAAGACTAACTGGTTGACTGACTGAGTGCATGTTGGGTAGGTTGCTCCCACATATTCACTTGTCATGCTCAGGTTGCACGGTTTCGTATTCCTCTATTGAGCAGGGTTCTCACAAACGATTAGCTAGCGCGCGCGAGAGAGAGAGAGAGAGAGAATGAAGACAGGGAAAATTTTTATTCGGTATATACAGTTATTCGACCTCGTCGACGTCTCCTCCTTGCTCCTCCTCCTCCTCGTCATGTTCATCGAGGATCCAAGGGTCGTGCCTATAGAAATAAACAAAAAGAATGAAACATCGAACAAGAAAGATCTCTCGGAAAACTTACGGGATTTGCGTTCGCATCCACCGTTCGAGGATGTCTCTCCATCCCGCACTGCTCACTTGGTTCCACTGAGTGGTGAGGGACCGGAGGAGGCGCTCTGCGGCTTCAAAACTTAGGGGAAGATTACCTTCAAGACAGAGCTCTCCCTCTAAGTTTCGGGGGAGTCTAAAAAATAGCTCTCCGTCCAGTCCCCGACGCATAGCAATCTGCGTCCACTCAGTCACGTAGTAGCCCATGAAAACTGCCACCGTTGCGTCCTGAATTTCAACGTCCTCACTGAACGTGAAGCACTGAAAGAAGGCCTCCACGTCCATGCGGGGGACGTCGCACCCCGTCGCCGGTATCAGTTGGAAGAACGCTTCTACCACTGCGATAACAGTAAACCCTACAGAAATGCATGAAATAAAATAAATAAATAAATAAACAAGACGCTATACAATGTCGAACAGACTTACCAAAGAGGGGACGGATGTGGACAAGGAGGTCGAAGATGAATTGGAAACGACGAGCCATATCGCTTGGTAGGTTGGTTGGTTGGTTGGTTGATGATAGGTAGGGAATAGAAGATGAGGTGGCAAGAGGAACGGTCCATCTTATAACCGTGCTTTCTCACGCTCGCATGCATCCGGCGTAATAGTATCGCTTACGGGAAACCGCCATTTTCTCGTTCAATATGACGCGCGCGCGCGCGCGCAAATTCAAATGTTAATAAGACAGTTGTTATCGTTGCTTCCAAATGATGGTTCTGACCGCTGTTTCCAAACATGTCCCAACACGTTCAAGGACGATAGAGAGAGAGGGAATAAACGTTAGTATAAATTTCGAAGCAGTAGCGACAGTTTGAGCAATCGTATAGAAAACCATGCTCAGCTTGGAAGATCCTCGTAAGTGATGGCCGTTTTGAGAAAAAAAGTTTGTTTCAAGTGTTTCGTTTTCAGTTTTCAACAACTTTGCGGCTCGTGAAGTCGGTTTCTTCCCACCTCACGTGTTTCGGGAGATTGGCAGCGCACGCTTCTTCTGCACCAACTGCGGTGGTTTGTGGTCCAAAGGTACGCTTCCTCGTTATTTTTTTTTTAATGCGTTCTATAACCAGTCACATTTTTTCAGAGCAAAAGCATTGGACGGACCGATTGATTCGACCGTTTCTCGGCTGTCGGACGGTACCGTTCGACGTGCATTGTAAAGGAATTCGTCTCGTAAAGCAACACGAACAAGAAGAAGAAGAAGAAGATGGAGGAGATGGATCATCAGTGTCACTCTGTGACTGAAGAAGACTGTGCGGGTATCTGTTTTTTTTTTTTTTTTTTTTTAAATACGTGCTTCTTACACTCCTTTCGTGCAGATTACGAATGGCTACTGAAGGGAGATCTGCCCTTGGTCCTAACCTTCAAGCCTCCTCCGAAGACGTTCTTTTTGCGGATTGGTGATCAGCTGAGAACCTGTCGTTGCGGTGGACTTTGGTCGAGAAACCCCAGCCATTGGTTAGACTCGAGCCTTCGCCCGTATTTGGGCTGTCTTCCCGGCTACGAAACCAAAGCTGGAGGCTAACTCTCTCTCTCTCTCATGTAACCTCTCACGACAAATAAAAAAAAAACGGTTGTCTACTCTCATTCATGTCTCAGTCATGACGCCCGAGCAGCGGTTTGCAACCTTTGTGCAAATGCGAATGTATCGGGACTTGCTACGATTATGCGATTATATTCACGGTGATGGCTGCGAGGGTGACTTTCGCTCGATTCTCAAGACGATACCCTTACGTCTGTTCAGCACCAGTGGGAGGATTACAAAGAAAATGAAGCGATTCGTAGATTACAAGCTCGAGCTGTTGGAAAAGTATAAACGAGGACTGTCAATTGACCCGTGTCTCATCAACGCGGGTTTCAACCGACCTATCGTCCGTCGCTACTGGCTTCTCCACACATCCCTCGACGTCACGGTGACCGGCAACGACGGCGAGCGTCGGGTCAGCACGTTGGAAGATCGTCTCGCAAGGGTCTTGTGTATGTCGTGAATAAATAGACTATTTTTTACGAAACGAGTTCGCTCACGAGGAGACGTTTTATTGTTTCGTCATTCTCTTCGAGGTTACAGGAAAATATGGATACACAATTTTTCAAGCTGTAGCGTTTCGACATGCGCGTGGCTACGTAGATACAAAAAAGCCCGCAGTAAGGCGAAAAGGGTGATTGAATACACTGGTCGTTATACTCGTCCACTAGTAAAGTCCTTCGAAGGTTTGCTTCGATGGGGGGAAGTCCGTAGCTGTCGAAAAACACTGCAGACCCGTCGTAGTTTTTCATGTAAAGCACCCAGTGCTGCCCGCGATTTCTTCGCTCTTCGGTATTGATGATTAAATAGCCGGGCTTGCGTAAAACGAAGGCTTCGTCGGAAGCGCAAATGCCTCTCAGCATGGAGGAAGCGAGGGGGTTCAGGGACACGAGTTCCAAGATGTCGCTCTCGTACATTTGTTCTATGGGAAGGTGACCGTGCGGTCCTTGTCGACGCACATGAGCTTGGGACACTCGGAAATCAAGAGGACGGTGACCGCGTGTGGAAGGGCTTTAGCGAAACGTAATTGCAGGCGAACGTTTCCTTTTCGCCACTCGTTCAAATGCGAAGGAGAAGAACACTTGTCCACGTCCAAGTTGAAGTAGAGAAGGAACCCGTTCGTTTTAAATCGGTCGTAGCTATACTTGAAATGTTTCTCTCCCAGTTCTTGCAAGAAGTTAAAGTAGGGAATTTTGACGAGGTCGTTCTGAAAGTCGTACTCGGCTCGCACTTGCTGACCGTCCACGGAGAGCATCGAATGAGACAGGTCGTAATGGGGGAATTTGTAGGGGTTCGACTGGATGTCACCGAGAAAGTCGGACGTGGCGAGCAGGACGACGCATAATTTGGAAGGCACCCTTTCGGGATAAACGTTTTCAAAGTGAGCGTCCAAGCTCCCGGCACTCAAACTCCGCACTTTGGTTTCCAATCCGCGTAAGACGTAGATAGCAGGTGTGCTCTGAAGGCGCCGCTCGTATTCCAAAAACAGGGAAGGTGCCAGCGTCACCTTTTTCAAGTGTAACGTCATTTCTTTAATGTCCACCTCGTAATTGTACGTTTTCTTGTCTTTGGGGACCGATACGAGTTTAAATTCGTCGTTGTTTAATAGGAAAATGATGCGAATTTCGACGGCAGGTAGCATCAGTCGCGGCTGTTGGAACAGGTCGGTATTGATCTGACCGACCAGGTTAAAGTATTTTCCACCCTTCGTCGCTTCGTAACGTTGTTTCGGACCGCGAGACGAGACGTCGTAATCGTTCTTTAAATGTTCGTCGTCCTCGACATAGAGTCCAGCCGCGTGCACTGTTTCTTGAGCCATAGGCGTGGAATGTAGCACGACGTCCAAAATACTCCTGTAGGCGTACAACTCGTTGGAACTGACGAGCTTGTTGTTCGCATAAACGGTGACCGTCTTAAACATGCCGCTCAACAGATGGTTTATTGGGAAAACGACATCTTTCTCGTCCATTTCTTCCCCGTCGTCGCGAACAATGCGCGCGGTCAAAGACACAAAGCTACCGTAGAGATCCAAGTGCGCCCTTTGTAAATTTTGAATACAAAACTCGATCACGGAATTATTTACTCCGTTGACCGGATAAAAAAGTTGGTACGAAGTATCTTCCACTCCGTATTGAACAGAAGGGCGGTCGAATATCATCACGTCACTCGTAAGACAATGCGGTGACCGTTGAGTCTGTATTTTTCCTTTCGTTGACGTCATGACGGGAGCGAAGTGGATATGTGACCCTCTCGTTCAAAAAGAACCAAAGATGTCTGCAGGTGCTTCGACAGGTGTGGCTTTTTGTTGTCTTTTGCGGCGTATCCTCCCATTGTTCTTCCCCGAGCCCTGCATGGAATCCAACACGTCTCTCCCCGTCGCAATTGCTGTTTTTTTTACTGCGCGCGATATTCCTTCGCCGTCGGCCAAATTTCGCGCCAAGCGCTTTAACGTTTTCTTGGCGATAGGTTTTATTTGTTGCCAGATGGGTACAATAAATTTGGATATGTTGCTCAACACACCGCCACCGCGTTGAAAAAGGGGACCCGTATACACGGGGATTATTTTTGAAGAATTACGGTACATATTTGAAATGCAACGTTAGATTGGTTCTACCTTTAGATCGCAACGGTAAACGTCTTCCCGTTTCGTCTGCGAGAACGATCGTCACTGAGGGAATTTCGAATTGAGACAGGTTAAAATACTGGATGTTATCTAACGTGTAGGTAACGACGTGCTTGTCTTTCTCGTAATAAAAGGGTAGTATTTTTAATATCGGTTTTTTTCCGCTCCCCACGTAGGTGGGTTCTACGATATCCGTGTAGACGATTATGTTGTGAAATGGAGGTTCCAGGAGTACCTCGACTGAGCTCGTGGCATCCTCCTCCTCCCATGTGAACAGGGTACGCGATTCGAAACCCAAAAGCACGGCCAGGTACTCGGAAAGTCTTAGGGTGGAGGTTCCCTCGGAAAGCCGAATTTTACATTTCTGTTCGGCTTGATCGAAGCTGAAGTGCACGCGTTCACCAACGCGTTGGTTAATCGCATCCAGAAGTGCTTGGGGCGTAGCATAATAGCCGGGAGGTAGATGTACTTGCAATGATCGAGGAATTTTCGTCTTGATCACGAAAGAAAATTGACGCGTTACAGGGAGCGAGGTGCGCAGAGTTCCTTCTTGCCCCTCGACGGGTGTGAACTGTAGCAGCTTTAAAAAAGGTTCTGGAATGTTGAACTCTTTCGGTGTTTTCAGAGAGTAGACGTTATCCGCGAATTCTAGCGTTGCTTCCATCTTGTGCGTCTGGAAATACTTGTTGAGTGTGTTACGAAGGGACGTGGTTTGCGAATTCAAAGTGACGTCGCCGAAAGCGACGGGTGCGGCGTGCTCCAATAAGATGGAGGTGGCTTCGCGCTCGCTCATTTTAAGAGGCTTCACCGCACGACCTGATTCGCGTGATGCCAGTAACGAGTCGAGCGCCTGTGCGAGCCGAGGGTCCAATTCCACGGCTTTCACGTCTTCGGGTAATACAAAGTCGTATCGCGATTTATTGTACACGAAAGAAACGCTAAATTCCGAAAGGGCTTTTCCCAAATCCCTCTCGAGATCCGAGGTGACGCGAAAAGTTCTCCCGGCTTCGACCGTGTCCTCGAAAGAAACCTCGATTTTTGCATCTTGCTTTTCGTATCCGATATTTAAAAAATCGTTACTTATGCTGAGATCCATCAGGCCGACTTTATAGCGATCCGAGAGTTGAAGGGGAGTATCGAAAGCTACCGTGAAGGCATTGAGTTTATTCGAAGGAAACTTATCCATGCTGGCGTTCGAGAGGAGGTGGACGTAGATGTCTGACGTCATTTCCCAATCTTGACCACGTCGCTGCTCGGAACCCAACTGTCGTGTTCTTTGTCGTAACCGAACCAGCGAACCAAGGAGAAGCTCTGACCGTTCAGTTGCTTCTTTCTCAGCACTTTCGTTACTGGCCAAGGCTGATTGGCGTCTCGGGTTACGACGAGTACCTCCTCCGGGTAGAAAGATCCGTCCACTTCCTTACCCCGGTAATCTTCCAGGTGTACGACGGGAGGAGAGGTGTCTCTCAGGCGGGAGACGGTGAAGATCTGAGGCGACCAACTCCCTTCCGAGCTCTTATGAAAACCTTTTCTGTGTAGTAGGACCCTCACTTTATCCCCCAGTTTGAGCTTCTTTTTCACGGAGGGTACGACGGGCTTCCCATTTATCTTATTGAACAGCTCCAATTCGTTTTCGGGTGTGACTTCGGACGGGCTGATGCCCAAAGTCCTGTGTTTGGTGTTGTTGTAGTCGCGCACGATCTTGGGAAGCGCGGAAACAAAGTGGTATTTTCCCGTTACTCTAAAATAACGGAATATTCTGTCGCGTAAAGTGCGTATCACGCGTTCTGCCTGCGATGCTTTGATTACTGGAGAGAAGGTCGAATACAAGTGTACCTTCTTTCGTGAGAGATACTCCTTGACGGTCTTGTTGTAGAATTCCCCGCCTCTGTCGCAAAAGATGCGTGTAGGTACGTTACCACCCCGAAAAAGTTGCATCATGGCCTTTTTCATTTCGGCGGGGCGTTTCGTCTTTAGCGGGAGGGTGCGCAGAAAGCGGGAGAGGGAATCAATCGCCACGAGAATGTAGCGGTAGCCACCGTTGAATCTCTTGTATTTTGAAAAGTCGGCGAGATCCATTTGCCACACGTCGTTGATCTTGAGCGCGATGATGCGTCTCCTATTAAATTTTCTTCTCACCGGATGGTGAAGGGTGTAGGCGTCCAGCTTTCTGAGAATGGCAAGAGCCTTCTTTTTGCTCAAGTGATGCGCTTTTCTATAGCGGTCCACGCCCCCCAAACCACCCTCTGGTTTCTCATATCCCTCCATAAGTCGTCCACGCAATTGAGGCTTGCTGCTGCTGCTGCTGCTGCTGAGACTCGCGAGGTTTGGGAAGGGAAATCAGGCGCAATAGTTTCGAGACTTTGGGGAACCAGGAAGGTTTCTTCCCCGTCTTACGTTGTAACAAATAATTAACGAGTTCGTAAACGGAGGAGTGTCTGATGGGCTTGCCCGACACGGAGACACAACCCTCGCTATCCCAGGAAATAACTTTTTTTAATTCCGAGACGACTCTTTCCGCTTCCTCTTCGTCAACCTCTGGAGAGAGGAGCGAATAGTCAAAGTCATTTGTAGCGTCGGACGTCTTGTTTTTATTGTCGTAGGGATCGAATCCGTACTGCTTGAGTATGCGGTACAGTGCCTGCAGTATGAGTTTCACTTTGACGTCGTCACTCTCCTTAGAAGAAAGAATATTTCCGATAGAACTGGTCACTTCAATTCTCTTGGCCATTGTCGAAAAGGTTCAACACGGCGGAAAGCAGGAGAGGAACCACCGACAAAAGAACGCCCTGCCCTCGCTGCTGAGACAGATAGTGCTTCAAACGTTGCGGATTCTTGTGAATCTTTTTGTATGCGAGCCGGCGTAAGAAGCGTTTGTGCTTCTTCAAACGCGCGAACGTATCTGGAGCCAACGACACTTTTCCGTTCAATACATTGAGACAAATTTCGGAGAGGTGTTTCATGTCGGAGGAGGAAGAACGTCTCAAGATGTGACGACGGCGCGGAGGGGGTAAAGTGGAAAGTACTTTGAGTAAAGTGAGATGAGGACGGAGATTCATTTCGGAGCGTAGATATATTGACGTTCTCCCGGAAAAATATTGCTACGCAACCTGTGGTCCTCGTGCGTATAGTTGTGAAGATCCACGAGTAAATAAGCGTGGGGTGACGACATCGCTTGTTTATATGCGTCCAGAAAATACTCTAATCTTTTTCTACCGAATAGCTGTTGGCCGAAATGTTCCATCTGGTGCACGCTGCGCACGGTGCGCCACAGGACGACGTAACTGGCGTTGTAGGATATAGTTCTAAAATGGCTACTGTTGAAAAAGATGTTTTGTACGAGTAAGAAGATCGACGCGTTGGCGTGGTGAGAACCCCGAATGAAAAGATCGGTCACCTCCTTCAAGGAATTGGCGTCGGTCATATGATCGTCGACGATGATGAGCGTGGCGCGCGACGTATCCCACTCGCGAGGTAGCTCCTTGGTAAATTTTACGGAGTCCCCAAATTCGTCCTGCATGCTCGGTGACGCATATTTCTGCACGTAGAATATTTGCGAGGGAGGCTTGTCCACGACGTTGTTCAGGTTCCTCAACACGTTCGTTACGAATGTGGATTTACCGCACATGGAGGGGCCACTTAAAATACAACGAAAAGGATGGCGGAAACGAAAAGGTTCGGGGTTAGACATGACGTGTGTGCACACGTTGCGCGAAGAAAAAGAAGAGACTGAGACTCGTAGAGAAATACATCGCTTTTATTTACACGTCGTCGTCGTCGTCGTCCTCGAGGTCCGAACTGCGTTCCCAATACAGATTATCCAGACTAAAGGTGGACTTTTTTCTCGTCAGTCTGTCCGCCGCTAAGATGCGGTCGAGCGTCTTCATCTTGTCCTGACACATTTCTTGACGTGCTTGCAACCATTCCAGGCGGTGGACTTGAAAAGCTTCCTCCACGATGCCGCGAATAAATTCGCGAAGTTCTTCGTTTTTTGTCTTTTCCTGGCGACGGCGAGAAACGCAGGAGAATAAACCACACATGGTGTTTTCCAAGTATTGGTCTGAATGATAACGCGCGGATAGCGCGCTCTCCCTTTATACGGCGCTTCCAAATAAAAAACGTAAAGAAATGGGCGTCAGAACGAAAGCGAATCCTCCACCGCCACCACCACCGTGCTCGAAGCGCATGCGCGAGACGTGAAGGGCGACGAGACCAAAACCGAAACGTCCGACGGCAGACGTGGTGGCGCTGCGAGCGCGCGAGACGTGAAGGGCGACGAGACCAAAACCGAAACGTCCGACGGCAGACGTGGTGGCGCTGCGAGCGCGCGCGCGCGTGTGACGTATGCTCCGCGGAGAGGGCGCCAGATTCAGTTTTCTGTTTGCCTCTCGTCGGGTGCGGACGTCTGGCGCGTCGCTCGTATCGTGACCGTTGATGTGCTGTTAGTCATGTAAAGAAGATGGAGGGCGGTGTGTGTGCACACAGATATGCTTGGATGTCGGTGAGTTGTCGTTTTAATACTTCCTCTTCTGTTGACGCGTTTACCTACCCCCTAACTGCGATTACTTGTCAGCGTGTATTGGAGTAGTGTATGTTTGTCGATTTAACTTGTTGCGATTAGCAGAAAGTCTTCCCCTTGTTGTTATTATTCTTGTCCGTGCATGCCCAAACATGTTCGCAATTCCCTTGTACGCCATTCTGTCAATGACCCTTGTTGCTATACTCGTCGGTGCATGCCCGCACATATTCGCGATGGTGAAAATTTTGTGTGTGTGTGTGCCTGTTTTCGCGCGTGTTTTCCCCTCGTTAGCACTTTTTTTGTTTTGTTTCTTTCTGCATTCCACGGAAGTCCCCATGATGACAGCGGTGCTGCCACCTGACGTGATGCTTTCCGACCTGCCTGGTGTGACGCTTTGCAAATGGCGGCGCCCATGGGCTGATGCTGTTACCGAACCTGGACTGACACATTAATGAATTGAATGTGTATAGTAATGACTTGAATTATTAAATGAGTTTAGAAAGTGCATTTATGCGTATGTGCGCTTCTTTTCTTGTGTCTCGTTATAGAATAACACGACTTAACGATAATTTGATATTTTCCTCCTCTCTCTCTCTCGTTGGAATGAATAGTGATTGAATTTATTAATTGAAAATTATATTCTACGCTCTATTATCACATTCTTGTGCGTGTATGAGCGATTTTAAGTGAAAAAATTGAAAAAAAAAATTTTTTTTAATTTGGTGGGGGTGCAAATTGCAAAATTGGGGGTAACAGGGGGGGTGAGAGAGGAGGAAGGTGTCATGTTGCTCGTTAAGTCGTGTTTATCCAATACTACTCTTGAAATGTCTAAAATATGTAAGCAGTTATGCTTTAAAAAAAGATATATGTGTACTAGTGTGGCAGTGAAATGATGTTTGGTCGGTGGCCCCATGAAGCTGTTATAAGATGGGTGTAGTTTTCTGTCATACCCTTTGGGTGGCTCTACGGAGAGAATTTAAACAGAAAAAAAAACTGAAACCCCGGTGAGGTGGTACATCAAGGCAGATGTTCAATACAGTATAAAGTGAAAAAACGGAACCCGAGAAAGGGACAGAGGAGTGATGACATGTTCTCGAACACAGCAAACCCTTTAATGACAAGAGTCACTTAATTGCCCAACAACTTCCGAATTGGTGGCGAGGGGGCAACCGACGTCAGACTTACACAATTTCCCCTTGTGACAATCTCTTTGAGTTCCTTTAGCAGTCTGGCTACAGGGTCCCGAACAGAATCCAGGACACTTGTCTCGTCGAAAGCTGGGGAACAATTGTTACAAAGCCTAAGATGGGCGACAAGTTTCTCATTATGTGCCAGCTGGCCTTGCCATTTTGCCATTAAGTTCAATACAGTACGTCTACCATGTCAATTATTGTGCATGTCTTTGCAACGGCCTTGGTGCAAATCCGATCATGCCAGTGATGTGAAGCCAGGTTGCAAAGCTTGGATCACGGGAGCACAGTTTCCTTAATCAAACTCCTGTAAGTAAATCAGACCGTGCTTTCAACCATGAGACACAGCTTTTAACAGTTGACTCCCTTAACTTGTCACGAAGAAACATGCATGCTGCTCTAACAGATTTTCCCCCTTTCGCCTGAAAAGGTGTACATATTGTTTACAATGTCAGGGGACAACTTCCCTCAGGAAGTAATTCTGGAATGGTTTGACTTTGCCTGCAACAGAAGAGTGATTTCTTGTCTCTCCCAACTTGCAGCTCCACATTTGGCACTTGCACATTAACTGGACACTTCCAAAGGCACGGTTCCAGTATTATGGCCTATGTCAGCCTTGTGCAAAGAAAATTACCCAACAGCAACGTTATGTTAGCCTGGGGTACCCAAAACAGACATGCAGCCAATGGACAACTTATCTGAGCTGTGCAGCTTTGTATGACTTCGTCAACATCATTGTCAACGTTGTTCTGTTGATTTGCAACTACCACAACGTTGATTTGTAACTACCTGTTCTGTTTCAGTGTTCGAACATCCCAGACAACCGGTGGTTAGAACTTTTTGTCTGCGACTCATCAGCAAAAAGTTTGCTCATATGTTAGGTTCGCTATCCTTTGGCATAAATTACAAATTAATCGTGCGCAACGATCAGGACAAATTGCTCCCCTTGTTGCAGATTAGGTTTAATTTCTTCCCTTCTATTTTTGCAATAGTAAAGGCAAGTACGAAAAGTCTCGTTACCACATCTTATTCAGTATCTGGTTCCAACGTTTCTATGTGTCGGAAGTAAATGGTAGAGTGAAGTGCAGGTCGATCTATCTCAACTTGGTACTTCATCACCGTCACTTTTTGAATGGTAGTTTTCACGTTTTCCAGCTGAAAGTCACTGGCATCCTCGCTGCTTTAGACCGGTGTTTGACGTGTCGAGCCGTGGCATGACCTGAATATGACAAGAACAATAAGATGACACCAGAAGCCATAGAGAGAGCAATCCCAGACTGAACCAATGCTACTCAATACGATACTACGCATAGCAGCGCTTACTGTTGGCCTGATATTAAACAGCAGCGTTTAACATCATGATTGCTGCGTTTCAATAGTATCTGACACAGTTATTGACACAGAAAACGCATCACTTACCATTTCCTTTTTCCGCGAAATGAGCATGGACGAATCATACCAGCGTAGTGGGAGCTGCCATATTTAATGTGCGCCGCAACGCCCCCACCTTAGTTAGGTGGATATCATATGCGTAAATATAAATTTATCTTTCTTTCCATCTTTCAGTCTGAAAAGAATCCATCATTATTTTTGTACAAATTATGTTACACATGCTATCTAAATCGTGGTTAATAAGGTTCGTCTGTTTGTAGCGCAATATACTGGGGCTTGGTTTGAATCTTTAAAACTATTTAATTTAATGTTCTGCATGAACATCGTAAGTTTCAGGCATGCTGACCCCCGGTTTAAAAATATATTTGGAGGAGCACGGCTATAGCACGGCAGTAGATGCCATCGCCCCATCGCCACAATCATTATTATCGTGGTCACACAACGTGGTGGACAGCTGTGGACGGCGCTAGGAACGAAAGTGAAGTTTGGTGGGCTTGTATGGTCCACTGTCGGGCACTGAGGTATTGCACTTTTTGCTTACAAGTATTGTTATGAGTCACGGGTCCAAGGCCTCGCCTCATGCAGTCGGTAATGCTCTAAACCAGAAGTGACTGCAGCGTCTCACCGAAGTGTGCATAATGCCGAAAGCAAAGAGTAAGCGATATGTTTATGACGCTGCGCATCGTAAGGGTCAGGGGATCTTCAGAGCGTTTCGTGACGATAGAACTTCTCCGATTCCCACGACCAGCAGGCAGCAGCAGTCCTATGCAAATCCCGAGGCTGAAAGCGAATCTGATCGCCCACTTTCGTCAAGCGAAAGCTCACACGGCGACGGCGGAGATTGGGGAACGCTTCATCGTGCCCGTTGTTCATCACCTCCAGATCCGCTGCCCGAGGAAATCAGAGGCCGTGACAGTAGAACGTATACATACCGTGGACAGCACACCTGGAGTGATTTCTCCACGCGCAACTTGCAAAACTTGCAACTGGCGCCTACGTGGTAAGGTATGTCTCGACAACAATGCGTGGTGGTATACATCAGTTGTGCCTTTAGTTTAGTGTAAGGAGCAGTGGGTTTGGGTGATTACTCCAGGGGTGATTCTGTGGGGAGAATACTTTTGCTTATGATCAGAAATGCATCACTCGAAAATGACGTTATAGCTGCTTTTTTTTTTTCTGAACTGAGAGCGCAAGAAACAAGGACAAAGAACGGAGAAACAGACAGGACGAGTGCTGTCTCCATTCTTTGTCCGTGTTTCTTGCGCTCTCAGTTCAGATGCCTCAATACCAACTAGCCCAGTCCTCAACCCTTCTCATGCTTTTTTTGTTGTTGTTGTTGTTGCAAAATGGTATATTTGATACTAATTTGGGAATTGTTGCATGCTATGTAGTCGTATCGTTGCCACAGGACATTAGGACCATGAGTGCATGAATATAAGATATGATTGAACACTTCCATGTATTTGTCTTTCCAGATGTTCGCTATTGCACATTTCCTTGACAAAGATGAGATTGAGATTGTTCCTAGTTCCTGGGTTAAAGGAACTGTTTGCAAGTGGCCGAGAGTTCCGTCACATAAGGCAAGAAAACTCATCGTAAAATGCGCCGCTCTGACAGCACCTTATGCAGAGTATCGCATCACCGTCAAGGGTCTTTTTGGTGAGCTTCAGTTGTCCGGTACTGTTGTGTCAAACGATTGTGGTAAAGTTATAAAATTGGTGCACAGCCGCTTTTCGTCATTCACAAACCTACAGGGTGTCTCTCTTATCTTTGTACATGTTAAAGAGACACTAAAATGCAAAAACAAGTTGACAAGTTGACTTCAAATTACGCTACACGCTATGTTAATTTCGTACTTGTTATCATAATTCAAAACTTTGATTCCGTTACGGAGCTACAATCGAGATTATACCAGACTCTTTCTCGCTTCGGCGCTAAGCACTGAACATCGTTTCAGCATGTGCATGGTGTTTTTATTCCATGCTGCGTGTGCCACGTCATGGAGCAGACCCAGTGAAAAACATAGTGCGTGTTGCGAAGCGGACTGGCACCGCTGTCTGAAGGATGTGAAGATAAATGTTGTCAGTGGAACATTCATGAGAACTGTTGTCGGCTATGATTCAGTGATGTGGTATTGAAAAATGTCGCAGTGCGCATTATGCCGCGCATATGCAGAACACTTCGGTCGGGCCCGTTCCAAATCCACATGGCCACAATAGGTATGCACACACTTCTCCTGCTGTTTCATTGGAAACCGCCAATCTTTTCCTCCTGAGGGTCCCATTCGTTGGTGCCAAAGATGGCTCTGTTTTCATTGCATTTTTCTTCCAAACAGTATTGCTGTGTGAACTAATTTCGCTTGCATTATACTGATTCAAACATGTACTTTCGTTTCAGAGCAAGTTGCTCTTGCATTTTAATGCCCCTCTAAAACAGTCTATTTGCCCCGTACGAAGAAACACAAGAACGCTATGCCTATGTCTCACGAAGGTAGGTGTGCTTTCAAGATAACTCATCAGGAACGAGTTAATCACTGGTTCGTGAGCAAGTGTGCTGCTATCACATATCCATGAAATTCCAGTATTTGCATTCGCAGAGAAATAATTTTGACAGATGAAATATTGACACTAGTGTGACTGTGCAATTATTAATTATGTTTGACTTTTAAATTATGACACCATACGTTCCATTAGAATTTCGGCATCAAGTCATGAGAATCCTTAACATCATCCGGTTGACTCAGCAACAGCACACGAATGTGCTGGAAGTAATCTGCGGGCAACGAACTACTTGTCTTGATGAGGCATGTGCCTCCACTTCCCTCATCCATGCACCGTTCAACACGTCAGAGGCACTTGAGAACTTCAACGATTCCTTAAGCGACAGGAAACAGGGTCAGCTGGTGAGTATTTTTTTAGTATTCAGCTTTAACATTGGTTACTCTCTCAGTTGGCACTTCTCTTTCTGTATTCTGACCACTCTTAAGGGAAGGATTCTGCTCTGTAACATGTATTTTGGTGGAAATAATCTCATCATGCAAATTGTGTTTTAATATCCCCCATAAAATATATTACCAAAATGATTTTTTACATAATAACTAAAAATGAAATAAATCTTAAACAAATCTGGAGTCTGACATTTTCTAGGGACAGTTTGTTTAAAAAACTTCTGGTTCTGCATTTTGGACAGGTGGCACAAAACAGGAACACTCCTGGTGTTACGTTGGTTAGTGTTACTTTTCGGGATCGTGGATCTTTCACATGCTGAAGCAGTTGCTTCCATTTCTTGCTGTTCCACATTATGAGGTGTGCATATTGCAATATTCACAGCAGTCAGAGTATGTGGGTTCCATTAGTGTTTGTCATTAATGCAGGAACGGTGGTCGAGCAAGAGTAACATGCTGTTTTTAGGTCAAACCGCTCATAACAATGCAATTTCTGATAAGCACTCAAATTATGATGCGCCATAATTCTATCAAAATGTACTGCACAAGTGAAAACCTGCTTGAGTGAAGCACACCTCGTTATGATCTTACTGTAATAAGACCTCTTTGTGATAAGATAGTTCACTAAGACTGGACCACAGGGGCTCATGCAGTCATCCATGGTGAAACTCACGTGCTCAAGCGATACTGATACTGATTACATCTGCTGCGGAAACATGTACTGTATGCAACAGGAAAGCAGTGACAGCCACAGTGGTTTGTAGACCAATGTCTCTAGACCACATTTTCCAGAATGTGTAAAGAAAACCACAGGCAATTCTGTTCTCCATGGTATTTTGCTGTACCCATCCAGTAGTGAAGGTTCCTCTCATCTGACTTGACTATGGCTATGGGTTAGTTTAGATACGACCTTGCGGGCTTACTACGCCATTGCTGTGATAGTGCGTACTTGCTTTCTGACCTATGGTCTTTACAAATCCCACAGATTAATGAATTTGCCCAGTTCGGGGGCACAGACATTGGACAAGCAACAAGGAATATACTGACCTACTTACTCACTGACTCTGTGGCCATGGAATTTAGTTGGCTTGGGCAGAAGGGTAAAAAGAATTTCAGCCTCCTCAAGTTTCCTTCACTTATTTTTCGTAAGTATCAGTGTGTATGCAAATACAAATTGCAGTCCTGCTTTCCTGTCATTGTGTATGCATTATGTGTGTGGTTGGACCTCTAAAGAATATGTACATAACAAAGTATTGGGTTGTGCCTAACTCATTACTTGGTAACGGTTACTTTTTTGGGAACGAAGTTACGATTCAGTTATTTTTTCAAAAATGGTAATAGTAACGGAATCAGTTACAAAAATTGGTAACTCGTTACTGACGTTACTCGTTCCTTTTCTTCAGCGCGGGGGAGAACATTTCGGCACTCCGTATGGCGCAATGCGTGCAGATTTGACCTGTGTGACCCACGACCACGTGTGACTCAAAGTATTATTGCAGTACCTCACTGGATGTGTTGTTGACGTGCTGAATCGTCTTAAACGAAGGCCCTTGTCTGTTCTCTTGTTTCCGTAATCTTCGACCACCAGAATGGGCACTAATTGTGCTATGGCTACAAAAAACGCGTTTCGACTTCTCGCCTTTTTTTGTCTTTGCTAAGCTTCTGAGCGCCCTAAATTATGACGCAGCCCCTCGTCTGTTTTGGGGGACCGTTGGTGATCGGTGGCACGAAAACCGGTGTATTTTCGTGTGTTTTCATAATCATTGATCACCCCCACTTCGGAAATGTAAATTTCAAGTGTCGGCTTCTTCTGAAGTGCAATTCCTCACTAATAAAGAGTTGTAGGCAAGTGACGGCATGTTTGTTGGCTCCTTTAACTATGTGACGGTAACGTAAAAGTAACTTGTTATCTGTGAGTAACGAGAACTCGTTACTTTTGAACGTTGGTAACGAGTAACGTATTTAGTTACTTTATTCTGAAGCAACGAGTAACGGTATTTAGTTCCTTTTTTTTTTTGGTAATGAGCACAAGTCTGGACGTAGGGAATGAAAATTTGATGAGTTTGTGTGTCATTTCAGTGAAAGTCCCACTTCAATAACAAACACGATTCAATATTTCATGCAGTGCAACTCACAGTGAACCACTTTGACCTTTTTATGTCCCAAATTTTCTTAGTGAGCAAGATGATCTTTCATCAGTGCAAGCTTTGAGCCCATCAAATCATCTGGTTTGCAAAAATATGCTCATTCATTATGGGCTGGTACTCTTACTGCAGTATGCGCAGGTAAAAATGACAAGTCAATGAGGACTATATGCAAACACTGGTGGCTCACGCCACGAAATAAAAGAACGCAAGCAACCACACACTCAGAGTCTACGTCACTGGAATAGCCTTGTCTTGTCTTGTCTATTTGACTCAGTGTTCATGTGTTTTGTTTGTGTTCCCAAACTTAACTAATGCTACATATTAGGAGCATGTATCTCTTTTTCAGCAAGTTGTTCCTCATTTTCTCGTGAATTAGCGTGACCTTGACAGTTCTGCTGTTTTACTACACCTACGTACTTTCTTTTGAATTGATTTTGCTACAAGGATCTTGCTTATATTAACTGTGGTCATACTTCCTCGTACTAAAATGTAGTTGCATGAACTGAAGCTTCAAAGCTCAAACTGAAGCTTCACTTTTCAAACACCAGACTTCATGACTGTGAATTGTAAAAGTTCCATCTTTCGTGTCAAATGGATCTCACTTTTGAATCTGTTCAACTTCACAGAAGCCGTTAGAAGAAACAAAAAGCTTTCAACTGCCACACGATGCGATGTAGAAAACTCCATTAAGGCGTGGCTCCGCCACGCGAAAGAAAGGCATCAAGCACCAAGAAGGCATCATACTGATGAGGACGAAAACTACAAAATGGAGATGACGGACAAAAAAACTCGGGTGTTTCGTCACGAGACATGGACCCTATGTCACCTGCGAACGTTTGGCTTTTTTCTTTTTTTAGCTGTTTGTTTTTGTTTGTGAACCATATACAATTTTCACTCCTTCTATATATTTGCACATCAAGTGCAGATTGAAGCAATCTAGAAGGAAGCATTTTTTTACATGTGCTGTAAAAGTGTACATTTATGCCGTTCATACCATCTAAAGATTATTACCAAAGTTCCAAAGTACAGCAAGCAAGCTATACTGTACACTTTTTTTTCTTTAGTAATTTAGTTGCACTACAGAAAAGAGTCACGGTGCATAGTGTTTTTTCATTCAGTACAGAGTGCCTCACAAAGAGGGTGGGATGAGGAAACCAGAAGATGTCTTTGTAGTGTTTGTGTTAGAAACAGGTGCTACATTAAAAGTAGCACCTGTGTCCCACAGAAGCACCGCAAAAACAGCATTCGGTTTCCTTATCTTGCTCTGTTTGTAAAGCATTTGGTATCGAACAGGAGAGGCCACATTGGATGGTGCATCAGTGTCTTTGAATTAAGCGAAATGGACCACACTTAACTGACTAACGTAACAAGCATATATTGTACCTTTTAATTGTTCTGAACTGTGTAAAAGTATCAATTTTTAACTCTTTTTTCATTCATATTGCACATCATATTGCTTCCTTGTTTTCCTAAGTGCTTTCCAGAGCGCAGTGGCCACCAATGTGAACAAGTACTTAACAGCAGCATCTGTAATGCTGCCCCCATTTTCAGAACAGCAAAGTAGTAGTTCTGTTCTCTTTGTGATATATTTTGTACGGGAAGTTGAGGGACATGACTGACACGTATTTCAACATCCAACACTTTAAAACAAATGCACTGCCGTGCTTATTGTCACATGCCGTACCTGCTCCAACTTATTTTTCAGTATGAAACAGTGCTCCAGTAGTTGCTACACCTGCAGGGAGAGTGACTGTGACAGACGACTTTAGCGTCACCTTAAGTTTAATGTGTTTCTTGGGTTATGTATCAAAGCTTTTGGAGCTCATGTCACGTGCACTAGCATACAAAGACCTAATTGTAGCCTTATTGAAGTATGTGACTCATCTTAAGTAGTTCTAGTCATGTTCATGTATTGTTGACCAGGGAGTTAGACTTTTTATAGACTAGTTTAGAGATGCAAGAGTAGCTTAATTATCCTGTTAGTGGTACACATTCCAATGACCTGCATAGAAATACTGTGATATGTTAAGTGCGTTAAAAATAAACAGTTTCCTTTAAGCAGTCGAAAGTACTGTTTCCTCATATCATTAAGGTACACACACAAAAGGTTTGGTATACACACGGTGATGAATGAAGACAGACTGACACAGACGAGTTCTCTCTCTCACTCATCGCCATGTGTAACGTGAACCACCAAGTTCTTCATATCCGATTGCACGATTTCGTATATGCCCGCACTTGTATTAGCAACCAGTGTTTTAGAACATCAAGAGTGTTTTGTCCTCTGAGTGGCTGTTGTTTTGCAGCTATCAGTATTCATGCACAGCTTAGCTAGACCTCGGTTATTCAGAAGATCACACTCTCTGTGTTCAGAAACATTGTTGGTCTTTTTGGAATTGCTTGTACTAGTGCGAGCTACAATTAAAGGGACAGCACGAGGCCAAACCAGTCCAGAAAACGTCCCCTTCCAATTATTGCTGAAGTCCTCAGCACGTAAAATTGACGTCATGACGATGTTTTGCATGTGGAAGATTATGTCCGAACAACGGCGTAATCGTCCGGAAATGACGTCTTTTTGGATCACAGGAGGAGATACTGGGATACGTGTCTGGCAGAACCAAGAAAGTCCTATGGATGTCTTCGGGGTCTAAGCGGATATTATGAGGACGTCTGAATATCCGATTTCTGACATCCTCAAGACATTTCAGAAACATTGCTGGTTGTCTGGGAACCATTGACCATTACCAGACATCTAGAATTGTAGCTCCAGAAAAACATGTCTAAGTGAATTTGGTTAGGAATAGTGACAAGATGTATTTGACATGGTCATGAGATGCTTACAACTTGCTTTTCATGTTTGGCTGGGGCCACTGCTGGCTGGGTATTACTGGGAGCCCTCTGTTTTGGCAACTAACGCATGACACATTGCTCTTGTTTTTATTATTTAGGAAAGCTGTCATACAATGGTTTCTACAAGGGGGTATCTAGCAAACTTAGAAACTTGTTAACTTATCAAACCAAGATGGGAATGGGAAGGTGTCTAGGTTCACATGTTTACTGATCAAGGTAAGGGAGTGGATTAACTAAAAAAAAATACAGTGCCAGTGTTTGCACCCACTTGACCAAATCTTGATCATACCCACACCATCACATGCTGTACGAATGTATGCACATAAATTAAGCTTTAAGTACAACATGTTGCTCACAAATGCAAAGACACTGCAGCTCTATAAAACAGTAACATGCACTGCCAGGTTATGAAACAAAAAGGGCTCGACTAGACAGCAGTTTCTTCAATATAGTGAAGGTGTTGGGACTTTGGGCACCGAACACTAGGGATGCTGCCTTGGAGGCGCTTGTGTTCAGAGCTGTGGGATGGATACAACCTTTTAGGATCTGTGCATGATCCTGGGATAATTGTGAATAGTGGACTGCTAGTGAACGTATGCCTAGTGGACTTCTGAACAGCGACCATGTGCATAGTGAATAGCAAACTTGCAAGCAGAGCACATGAGCAGTATTTTTAGGGAGTGGGGGGGGATGAGAATTTATGTTAGGAGCAGCAGAACAAGTCTGGAGACAAGTTCAATTTCTCCTCTTTTTTTCATTACAAGCAAACAAAAGGGATTATTTATCATGTCACTAGAGTAATACTTGCAATGTCACACAGCAATGTCGTTTCCACGAAACCCCCACATGTTGCAGGATAAATTACTTGCTTGGGCTTCATGCATGGCGTTGCAGTTGGACGGCATCAGTGAAGTCCGTAATTCCGTGTAATACAAAACATTACAACTGTATTCCCCATGTTTTGCCGCTAATAACGGCCTTTTAATATTTCAATTTGCTGTGCACAAACAACATATCAATTATGGTAGCACCAAATCGCTAGAGTTACAACTTTTTGGTATTCCTATAGGCTGTGTAAACACCTGCCAGAAAGCTTTAAATCGATGAGATTTTCTTTTGAAAAGTGTTGATTTTTCTGGGCTTAAGAGCATGTTTTTGATGAATTCTGGTCCCACTCACTGCTATAACGTTCAGATTGTAGGGGGAAACTCGAAGAACACACAGCCTCAACAACACAAAAACATCTATTGGTCAGTCGTAAAAGGTCACCAGGGGGGGGGGGGGAAGTATCTTTATTGTGTAAAAAAAATAGGAGGGAAAGGTTAGCTTGCGCCATGGCGGGTTGCTTTTCCCAGCAAAGAAACGCAAACAAAAAGAAAAACAAACCACCAAGGGCAATGCGATGAACATGTACAGTACTGGCATGTGTATGGCTATCAGGTAACAGTTGTGTTAGTGAGCTTCAGGACGTGTCTTTAAAGGGATAGTCGCATCCGGAAGCGTGTTCCGGAACTATTATGGTCATGTTCCCTGTCGTTCATAATGTACGCCGGCAAATTTTCTCCGCACAAATCCACTTGGTTGACTCAGAAACGATTTTTAAATGTTCGCGCTTCCGGCGCGCACGGCAATCCCCGCAAGGCGCCGACACTGGATGACGTCACCCGGATAAACCAACCATCAGGAGGCGCTCCTTCCCGCCGCAGATTCTGTGTGTGTCTGAGCGTGCGGCTGCCCCTTTTTCTTGTTGTCTTGTCGCGTTAGCTTTGAAGTACTTTGAACCATAGCGTGTGGCCTAGGATGTCACGCCGTTGACGTGCGATGTCACAGCCAGGAAACCGGTGCTACGTGCTCGGGTGCAGAAAGACTTATAACGCGAATCCCGAGCTTACATTTCACCGACCTCGCAATGGCGAAACGAAACGAAAGTGGGAGGCAGCGATCGCCAGCCACTACTGTGGTGTGGCCCAAGGATTGAATGTTTCACGCGTCTGTTCCTGTCATTTCGCCGACGACGCCTATTTGATGAAGATGTATTGCAAGTTCGGCTTGGGCTACGGCAGAAGCAGAAGCGGCTGAAGATTGACGCCGTGCTACCACCCCTACCACATTCGATCAGGAACAAGGGCAGGAACCAGTAACGGAGGTAAGTGACAATTTTGCGTGGTCACAGCTATACGCTGCGATGAAAAATATCAGTTGTCACAGTAAACATAATCGCGAACACCTGGCCTCGCCGCCGATTGTAACGTCACAGTCACACCGGCTACTAATGTACACAAATTATTACAATGATTGCAGCATCCTGACGCAATAGTACGCGTACTCTAGAGAAAAAATATTGGTGTGTTGTTGCTGTGCTAATTGTTGCCAGTATTATGCAGGAGTAACGTAACACTCCCACATGACAGCAATATTCTAATCTTATTGCAGCTAGTGGATGTTTCTACAGTTCATAGTGTAAGCCTGATGGTAGCATTCAGGGATGTGAAAGCATCGCAATCTGTGTTTGGCTACGTCCGAGACACTTGCATCAGTGTTCTACTGCAGCCTTGTTGCTAATTTCTGGCTCTATTTCAGGCGGCAGCAAGCACGTCAACGGAATCAACTGGATTTGGTATATTTTGTCAAGCCACGAAAATATTGCAATTCTTTTTGCACGTCCCACAACATAATGGATATGTACGAGCCGTGAAAATTGTAGAGTTCTGTGAAAGGAATCTTGTGTGATGTGGCTGCCAGCGTTTATAACGTAATGTCGACAGGAAAATAACTGTGCCAGTGAAATAGGGACCGCAAAGGGGAAGATTTATTTGCATAGTCATTTTTATATTTGTTATTGTACCTGCTAGGCCCTCAACATATTCTTTTGAGTGTTAACACTCAAGGCCATATTTCAGATGTGGAGGTCATGGCTGAAGCAAGTACTGGGGACCCACTTCACGGCGCATCTCACAAGGGGGTTGTCATCCCCTGATTCCAGGAAGAGGAAAACAATGGACACAGACTTGCATAGCGTATTAGTACACCAGATATGGATCTGCCAACATGAACCCTCCTAACATCCCTGTGGCAGCGTACCTGTAACCGCCCAGACTTCACACCACATTAATGTAGAACCACAGCACAACATAATAAAATAGCTTAGGTTTATTTGCCTCCCATACATAATGGGAGGCAAATAAACCTATGCTATTTCGTTATTCCCACTCCGTCATACTCCACTGTACAATAAATCGATACAATTATAGGGTCATTCTTTATTCCTGTCACTACACCGCATTGAAAATCTGCACAGAATTCAAAATATTCCCACCTCGGCACTAGCTTAGTGCAGTACAGTCTGGATTTGATGCCAGAGCTAATATTGCCACGTGTAGTAGTTTTTGCTGTACAGACGGGTAGACAGTCTGTTGACTGCAACTGGAGATACAGAGCGACAAGACAAAACATCCCCCACACTGCAATGACGAAAAGACGAAAATTGCTGCAAGACGAAAATTTTGCTGACATAGGCACACTTGGTGTAAATGAGCCCTTGGTCATCCCCCTTGCCTCCCATCAGAGGTTTAGGAGGATACTATTGGTGTCTGGTGTACGGATAAACCTATCCGTACACCACACACCTATAGTATCCTCCAAAACCCCTGATGGGAGGCAAGGGGGATGACCAAGGGCTCATTTACACAAAGTGTGCCTATGTCAGCAATATTTTTGTCTTGCCACTACATGTCTCCAGTTCCAGCCATCAGTATGCACCAGCTTGTCTCTCTTGTCAAGACACCCTTGCTTCGATGGTCCTAACGCTGATAGCCTTGATAGGACGTAGATGGGAACTCCCTCCTGATGGCTCGGACAACGCATCCAGGAACCTGTCGTCTGTTCCTTGGACCATCTCCCCAGGTATCCCCAGACCCATCTCGTGAATGACGAGTATGCCGTGAACCTCAGGCAGCTGGAAAAGACAAATCCACATGACATTTCTTTTTGTTTAGCATTATATCTTGTGGGCATTTGCATACCTGCCAAATCTCCCACAGTGTTGAGAAGAC
This sequence comes from Ornithodoros turicata, assembly GCF_037126465.1. Classification (NCBI taxonomy): domain Eukaryota; kingdom Metazoa; phylum Arthropoda; class Arachnida; order Ixodida; family Argasidae; genus Ornithodoros; species Ornithodoros turicata. Next base: position 3,274,653 of record NC_088207.1, read on the forward strand.
AATGGCCAGAACAGAAGAACAGACACTATCCCAACCTTGGAGTTCAAAGCCTGTGCATTCCTTTCTTAGTTCCGGGGTCTCCCGCATTTTGAATGTGGAAGGTTGGCAGGTGTGCAACATAGTACAACAGAAAAATGGTCCGCCTCTTTCAGAATGAACCTGATTCCAACAGCTAACTCCCTCCCGAACCAGCTTCCCTCCAATTCCGGCAAAATCCAATTTCTCCCAAAATATATTACTCTTACATTCTTCAGTAACATGCCCCCCCCCCCCCCCCTTTATTGGCACCTCAAATGCTTCTGTTTTCAGACTTGTAAGACTATCCTTCAGAATTCCCACTGGATATCTGTCAATCAGTGTTTCGTGTTGCCAATCAGGACATGGCTAACTGGCATAATTGAGAGCATATCGAGACTAGCTGAGGCGACTGTGTTGCTTCACTTTTCCTAATGGAATTGTTGGACCAGGATTCTGGGTCGTTCCACGGCTGTCGGCCACGCTTATGATTTATGGGGGATAAACTTGTGTAGGCCAAAACGCTGCTGAGAATAGCCGCCCCTTTTGTATACAACCCCTGTCCACTTTAGGTTCGACAATTTGCGTAACCAACAACACCCGACTAGCACCCGAGTTTACCCTTCCGAATCTTGATGGGAGGTCATTTAAACCGAAAAAATCATTACGGTCGTAATCACAGCAAACGGAAGAGCACTGCAGCAGGCTTACCTGTGGTCCTGGGGATTGAGTCGCCTAAACTGTTGATCATAGCGGCAGAATTGAGGCGCGTACACCACTAGACGCTCCCTACGGAGGCAGATGTCCCTGAGTAATGGGTGTTGTGTTATGCACTGCACGGCGGCACTGTTGCACATTTCTACCACCCTGGCAACAGAATGGCAACACAGGCGCTCGTCGGGCTCCTGTGGGTCGCAGACTCCACACAGGCACCTGCCGACAACAATTTCAACATTCTAAACTGTTTCGCACATCCGACGGCAACCATGCAAAGAGATACGTCACCTGAAAATGTCGTCCCGCGGGTTAGCCGCAGCCACATCTCCTGCCTGGTCGGCGGGTTCCAGAGGCATTGGGTCCGTAGAGCATGGGTCATCATCCACTCGTCGCCGCTACCGCTTACATGTTCGTCAGAATCTCCCCCAGACAGTGAAACATCACTCTCGTTTTCAGACTCCATGTTTGCTACCTTCGCCTTCGCTTCGCGATCGCCAAACAGGCGCGCGGCTCGCATTTACCCAGGGCGCGCGCTGATTGGCTTTATCCGGGTGACGTTTGCTCCCACTTTTAGAGAGCGAGGGCGCAAGGATTCCGGTTTCCTTTTCATCGGATTGCGCGAGAAGTACGCCGCGGATCGAAATGGTATTTTCGGGCCCATTTCAGTACTCGGCAAGGAATTAGAATTCGCATTAGTTTCGAAATTGACCTCGGAGAATGCGACTGTCCCTTTAAGCGGGCCATCGTTGCACAAGAAAGGGTAAATATATTGCGTTTTATGATGTATGGTGCTAATGCCATACAAGCATAGCCCAGGCAAGTTCACGGCAGTTAATAAGATAGACCTCAAACAACCGACAAAAACTTGTCTGGTACCTGCTACATTTTAATGTAGGTGTTCTCTCATTACCTCGAGCTACGATATTCATACTTTTGCATACTTCATGTCACCTCCATGTTTAGCTCACAGTTTTCAGTGTATTGAAAAGCTTATTAACTGAACGGCATTTTTGCCTAATCAACATTTTTCATTCCCTTGTGAAACCCTCCTACTGGCAGAAGATGGCTTCCGCATGTTGCTGACGCCACCACTTGAGACACCCTCCTTTGAACATAATGCTCACCTCCAGATGCCTGTCTCCTAAAGAAGGCACCCTTACTGCTTGGGCTTTAGCTGACATCAGACATTTAGTTTTGAGGACTGACGTGTTAAGCTAGTAACCATCGACATGCTTCTTTTGAATATCTCTGCAGTTATTAACTTATGCCTGCTTTCTTGTGTCCCCACTCGTAATAGTGCTTCTTTAGAGGAAAGGCTAAAAAATGTGAGCTGCATCATATATTTGGAGTAATTTATGACAATTTGAACAAAAATATGTAATGACCTGGGGTTTGAAATAATGAGTCTACTGTAATTTGGTGTTCTACACAACGTCTTGCAATTATGCCCATATGAAAATTTGCATGCAGGGCCAGTCCATTCGTTTTGCTTCGTTATGCTGCTTCCTTCTGAGTTGTTTATTTATGCCCTCAGGGCAGAGCAATGTGATGCTTGATGAACTTTGGCAATTGCTTTTGTACTGCACCATTTTTTGAAACCCGCGAAAAAATATTTTAGAAGTTTCGCAGACTGTTCTGCAAATCTTGTAGGTCATGCTTTGTGGTAAACAGGCCTCATCAATGGACGTACTCTGAAAACAACCTGACAGGAGAAAATGAGAGAAAAGTCTCAAAGTAATCGAGGTCGATTACTTCACGATAATAGGGTCCCAGGCTGTGGAACTTCCAACGGTGCAGCATTGTCCTGAGAGACTAATTATAAGGTGTGCAATAATTACTATGTGAAGAAAAATGCTGCAAAGTGGGGGAAGCCCTGAAGATGCGAGTGTTTCATTTGAGTTGTGTTGCCCTGCATTTTTATAGGAACACGCATACATGCATACTCTGGACGTCTAAAGGACATTTCTGGTTTACTGTGTTGGCGGCGTAAAACACTGCAGACCGCCATTAGGTGACCCAGTGTGCTCGTTGAGGATTATAGTAGGCTACAGATCCAATCCAGGTCCAATCGGAGTCGCAGCGGCCGAAGCCAACGCGCCAAAGCGTTTCACGCAGAGAAAACAACATGAATAGGAACACGTCGTTTGTTCCCGATGCATGTAGGCTTGTATTTGTCTATTCCAGCCTCGCAACAGTTATTTTCAAGCGTGTTGAGAAGTTTCCAAGTTCATTGATGTCCACATGTCTCTAGTGGTTTATCTGTGGTTGTTGTCTTCGCAGTCTCATTTTGCTGTCGCGATCAAGTTTTCCGGGAGTGACGCGAAGACCGAAAGAAATGGACGTTTGTGCAGTGTGTTCCGATACTGAGCAGCTTGATACAGTGGGGTTGTTTCGTGCGCATGGCATAAAGACGAGGAGTAAATTCCGTTTCCTTTACGCAATTACTTTGCTTTCCACAGTGAACCCACATGTTACCCTGCCAGTAAAGCCAGAAAAAGATCACGTACGTATCCATTATTGCGTTGTTGGTTTCGACATTTACTTGAAATATGCAGACAGAAGCGAAATAAACATATTGCGTCATGTTGAATGCATGAACACTTGCACAGACGGGCAAACCACCTCAAATTGTCTCCCTATTATTATTCTTTTTCGTCAACGTCAGCATCTTAAACTGTACTACCAAGTACGAGTACAGTGAATCCTCGTTAATATGACCACCACCATTCCCGCAGATTTTGATCATAAAGCGAATTGTCATACTAACGAGAAACGCACAATCTGCTGACCTCAGAGGCCGCTTCGTTCAGGCCATTCTTAGGTACACAACACCAGCAACAGCACAGTCTGACCTGGTCTCGTGGTCACTGCTGTTTTAAGCACTACAGTGCTTTGGAAGTCCGAAAAGCGCTATGATTAATTCCGAGGTCAACAACATCAGGAGTCATCCCGAACCTTGGCGCCCTACTTCAACAAGTGTCACCCTCAGCCTGAGGTACGTGGGTAGCGTCTCACGGGGGCTACTATGCTGGTCATGTGACATGGTCTAATAACGAGAAGATAATACCTGTGTTTGACCCTACTTGTGACAAAAATCTCAGTCATAGTCGGATAAGCGGATTGTCATACTAACGAGATGGATTTGCACTCTGTCCCTCAAGGCAGTGTTAGCCATGTACAAGCATTCGTGAAGAAGCGGACAAGTGTCTTTAGAGTGGAAAGTAGGCCAGGCGGTGCCGCTCTTGAAACCAGGAAAGCACCCGTCTCAGCTGTTTTCATTTCGCCCGGTTACCCTCACAAGGTGTTTGGGCAAAGTTATGGGACGAGTGGTCCTACGGAGACTAGAGTGGTGGCTTGAGAGCCATTGATTCTTTCCCGAGGAGCCGAGCGGCTTTCGCCGTTACCGTAACTCAATGGACTCAATAACTCAGTCGATCTCGTCGCAGCTGTGCAAGTTGGTAAACAGCGCAGGAAGGTTTCCGTCGCCGTTTTTCCTGATGTCAAAAGGGCGTATGACACTGTCAGTCACGTATCCATCTTGCATGATCTGTACCAAGCCGACCTCTCGCATCGTACACTACGTTGGCTTAGGGACTTTCTCCAACAACGATCCGTCTTCGCCCGCACATCACAAGGCGGCACCAATTTGTTCCTTGTCCCTCAGGGTGTTCCACAAGGAAGCGTCCTGAGCCCGCTCTTATTTAATGTTATAATGGCGGGCATTAAGGGTTGCATTCGAAGGAACGTCAACTTGTTCCTTTACGCCGACGACATATGCGTCTGGTCCACTGGTACATTTCGCCCTGCCATTTGACAACGGCTCCAGGCTACATTGGACGACATTCACACTTACCTGTTCCGAGCAGGGATGGAAATGTCAGCGGAGAAAAGTGCGGCACTCGCCTTCTCCCGCAAATCCATGCAGCGATGCCGTCTGCACACTGGGGACAGGCCACTTATAAATGTCCAGCATCACAAATTCATCGGCGTAACTCTAACCACTAACCTCTCTTAGAAACATCACATCGATGGCATGGAGAAGAAATTTCAGCGCTGGACCGCTGTCATGTGTCACTGCGTTGGAATGAGGTGGGGATGCGATGAGAAGGACCTCCTGATGCTGCGTAACGCCTTGATTTGGGCCACAGTCGCCTACAGTCTGCCTGTGCTTCACGATCTACCCAGCACCTCAGCACAGAGGATCCGCGCAATGCTGGCACGTAGTCTACGGGTGTGCCTCAGTGTCCCCCGGGGGGCGGAGACAAGGCCAGTGGTTGCGCAAGCCCGCGACATTCCTTTTCAAGTTCCCCGAAACACAGAAACCGTACGCCAGTATCTCCGCCTGATTGCACACCATCGACACCACCCGCTCATCCGTAAACTTCGGGCAAGGCGTAACACGCTGACACACGGATGTATAATATAATTCAAATCGCCCGTTCCGAAATTCGTGATCAGCCCCGAGGCATGCACAACCAAAGGAGATACCCCGACCTCGTACTACAGCGACTATGCATTTCATCGCCACCGCATACGACGGGTTCTGCACGTTCTTCACGGATGGCTCCTCAACCATTTGTGATATCCTCGATACCGCTCACTCGGGGCTGTCTTTTGTCCCATCGCACCTCTTCGACCTCAGCCGAGCTGTACAGAGTCCTTCTGTTTTTACAATATGCGGCCACCTGCGACCCACGGCGATGGGTGTACGCACTCCAAGTGAGCTCTTCCAAGCCTGAAAATCTTAGGTCTCTGCGGCTCACTGGCCACACTTGTGATAAATATTCTACGCCTACTGAAGTCCATACCTGCACACGACTACACCATCGCTTTTCAATGGATTCTGGGTCATTGCGAAATCTCTGGCAACCACATTGACGACGCTGCGGCAGCAGCCACTCACCATCAGCGCAAGTGTGTCCCGATTGTACTCCCCAGGGGGGACAGACGGTCCCTACTTGGGCTGCCCCTTAGGCTGCCTCCTCATCCGTCGAACAACGGCGTCGTGATGTCCCTGCCAGTACGATACTGGGAATTTGGACCCAACATTCTCGTGCCACTTCCCGACATCTTTACCGCACATCATTAAGTCCCTCCTACATCGCTTACGCCTGAATGTTTCCTTTACGCCGTACTACCGTTACAACATAGGATGTGCCACTAGCCGCCAGTGCCCTGAGTGTGGTGTGCCAGCGACCGTGGACCATGTGATCATCGCATGTGCCACTTACAGGTGGCTGCATCACTTGTTGGCAAACGACTTGGCCCGGATTGACAGCCGACCCCTTGACCTCAGGCTCATTTTGGGACCATGGGACAGGCGAAAGCAGATGTGCGTCTTGCGACCTTTTATCAAATTCCTGGAAACTAGCGCCCAGATCGACCCCATCTAAGACCCCCGTCAGCGCCGTCAGCATCATCCTCATCACCATCCTCTCATTTTCCCCCAACAGCAATGGGGTAGCATTCTCCTCAGTAAGCGGAAGTCATCCCCATATTATCACATCACCTCTTCCTTCGTTTACGTCCAAGAAACCATTCCACGTATTATTGATTTTTTTGTTCTTCCTTTCCATTCAACCTTAGGAATGACAGTCGGATCTTGGAGCCATGATATTTGAGGTAAGCTGGATACTTTGTAATTGTACAACTAAAGGTGAACAGTGGTGTGAACACAGGTGAACAGGTGAGGTTGTCTGCTGAGCTGTTCTTATATTTTCCGTACGTCAGTGCTTCTCGAACTCTGCTACTCTGCGACATAGCATAATTCTAACAACGTGCGTCCCCACCTGTCTTCTCGCGCTGCCACGAAAGCATCGATTTCACCGCGTGAACTGAAGGACATGAACTGAACAAAACAGCTACATGAAACTGACGCTGAAAGTTTAGGTGACACTGAAGTCAAACTGAATTTGCTGGGCTAGACACCATCGCGAACAGACACAAAATAAATTCCAGCAGGAATGACTCCACGCGATGACTAAAGTAAGCTTCTAATGATGAAAGAAAGTAAAGAAAGCCGGTTTGTTAGAGCGCAGTTTGTCAAAACCAGAGTGGAGCTTGGACACAGCAACACTCAGTTCTGGCACGATGATGAACTGAGCTTGCGATGTGGTGCAGCTGGTAGCGGTATGCGCGGATCCTGGTTCATAGGTCGTTCATTTGAATGGAGCTGATTTGGGTAGTGGCTAATATGACAGGGCTTTCTCCCGGCAAATGTGAGCACTGTAGATGAGGTGTTTTGCGCGCAAAAAAGAAGCATCATTACGTTAATGAAGTTCCTATCTAATCTCTAGGTGGGCGCTATCATTTATCACTACGGGTTCGAGGTGAGTATTCGTGATTCATGCTTCTACTTTCACTACTATCACTGCGCACAAACACAGACAAAAGGCAGACACAAGACAGGACGTACTGCAACTCACGACTACTTTACTATTCAACACACATACACTCTTAAATACCAGAGCAGGTACACGTTCCCCAATGCATCCGACCTACTTTTTGAGATAGCACAATTCCTCCTGAATGAGGGTGACACAGGGATTGCTGACACATTTTCCCCCTTTTTCGTGAATCAGAAATGCCTCATATATCTCTCGATCCCTCTGCGATCGGAGACTAATTTCTATTGAAGTTTTATCAAAGGAAGGCGAGTATCCACATCTATCACAATGGAATGCCAAGTGACCCGACGGGGGCATCCGTTTCAACAGCGTCGCGTGCTCACGCACACTGTGAGGCGACTGGTTATCCCAAACCGACATTGCCACCGGCCATGGGGTATACGGTACACCGCTGGCAATGAGTGCTCCCCAGTACAGTCATCATAAAACAAAGTTGTTGTTGTTTAAGTCACAAAGCAACGTTTTTGAGGTAGCCTTGCATGAGTATCGCAAAAACGGGTGTTTTCACAAAAGGCGTTTGCAACATATATCTGTTGGGGGAGATGCACACTTGATGGTAGCAAAACAAAGCAAAAAAGAAGAAGAAAAAAACAGCTGCTTGCTCCTCGACCACATCCACACCAACATTAACCTAAAAATGATCACAAAATCATGGCATGAATGATAATATATTATCATTCATGTACAGTGCCATTCAAGTACAGTGGAATCCTCGCAGCCTACGTAACAAGCTCCCAGGTTTTAAATCTCATCTTTACCAGTACAAGTTTCCTTTCATTGCTGTATGCGAACATGGCATGGATGCTGCACATCGTGTTCATAGTTATACAGTCTATCGATCTCATCAATCCGCTGAGGGCCGAACAGCGTTATACATTCGTAATGACCTCTTTGCTGCTCCTATAGGGTCAGCTTGTCATCGATCTTACGATTATGTCTCCTGTAAGATCCGCCTTGGGCACATGCTGTTAACCGTCGTCAGTACCTATCTATATCCCGCGGTACATGCTCGGTGGCCTGACCTCCACCGCTTATTCAGTTACTGGAATCCCCAGCTCTTGTGCTGGGTGACTTCAATACTCATCATACGGCCTGGGTAAGTCGTAGAACGGATGAACGGGGAAGGAGATTGTTAGAAGTAATGGAGACTGCTCACATGTGCCTCCTAAACAACCGACAGCCAACTTATATGCGATCACCAACGTCACTCGATGTCCTGGATCTTTCCTGGTGCTCAGCAGACATAATTCGCTATATGTCGTGCGCTACCGATGTCGACACCCGAGGTAGTGACCACTTTCCCATCTATATCTATTCCCATCTATTTCGCACGAAAGGCTGCCTCTGTCGCCCACTGCTGGACTGCTCCCTTTCACGAATTGGCCACTCTTTCGTGTTGGCCCCCGAACAGCTGTGCACACCGGCATGTCCTCAGAGGCCCTGTCTCAAGCCATTTGGTTCCGCCATGTAGTCATGCCTAAACGTGTCACCGGTCACGTCGGTCATCCTCCCGCAATTAACCACCTCATAGCATTACGTCGCTGAACCGGGAGAACGGCTCGCCGAACTCGGCAACTACGTGACATTGTGGCGTGCCGCCAGATGAAAGCTAAAGTAACACGAGAACTTAAGAAAGAGGACCGGAAGCGTTGGCGTAAGTGTTGTCACCACCTTTCACCATTTGACCCCGCCACTAAGATCTGGAGGACAATTCGAGCTCTGAAGGACGCGCTCCACAAAAGAATCCTCTCGTCGCATTGGCTATTGATAAGGGTGTAGACAAAACCACGCTCGCGACAGATTTATCCGTCGTCCTAACGACACCCACGGCTGCCTCAAGGTCTGCAGTGCACCACAGTTTCGTCCAGAGCCTGCAGACAGAAATCCACCAAGACTGGCCCCGTCCACCGGCGGCTATAGACCGCGACTTTACTCTCACTGAGCTGCAGACTGCGTCGAAACATGTGAATGTGCGATCGTCCCCAGAACCAGATAAAATCACTTACGCCCCACTGCGAAACCTTGACGAGCCGTCACTCCTAGCTCTCCTTCATGTTTATAATACGTCTTGGCGACAGGAATCCGTACCATCTACTTCGAAGGAGGCTTTAGTTGTTCCAATCCTGAAACCAGGCAAACCCCCAAATGTCCTATCCTCCTTTCGCCCCGTGAGCCTGACAAGCTGTCTGGGCAAACTGATGGAGAGAATGGTTTTGCATCGCCTCGACTGGTGGCTCGAAAAACAAGGTGCGTTCCCTCAGGAAATGGCTTGATTTCGCCGCCACCGAAGCTCTATAAATCCAGTTCTCGATCTGGTCTCTACAGTCCAACATGCTCGTGCTCATCGGCGGATCGTTGTATTGGTCTTTCTGGACATTAAGCGCGCCAATGATACAGTCTCGCACATCTGTCTCCTCCACGGGTGTCGGTCTTTGAAGTCTCTGGTCGACTTTTCAGCTGGCTTCACGGTTTCCTTACGGACCGAACAGTCGCTGTCCGCACATCCCACGGCCAAAGCCCCAAGCACCCTGTTCATCAAGACGTATCCCAAGGAAGCATTCTCAGTCCTACACTTTTTAATGTGGTCATGGCAGGACTAAAATCGACAGTTCCACGCAAGGTCGCATTTTCCGTGTATGCCGATGACGTTGCCCTTTGGACAGTAGGCAAGTCACGACCAGCCATTCAGCGCCGTTTACAACAAGCCTTAAACAACGTTCATCTCTACCGCTACTTGGAATGGACCTTTCGCCCGAAAAGTGCATCGAGCTCCTTTTCACCCACAAGGTTATGAGTAATTTCCCTCTTTGGGTTGATTCACGGAAGCTCTAGCCTGTGCGTTCCCATGGCTCCCTTGGTGTGGTCCTGGACTCCCACCTGCGCTGGGCAAACACCTTGAAACCAAAATGCAGCGATGGTTCCTGCCGTTCAACATCTTTCTGGCTTCGGCTGGGGCAGTGATCAATGCTCCCTCTTAGACATTCACGCGGCTTTGGTGAGGGCGACTGTGCTTACAGCCTTCCAGTCTTGCAAAGTGTTTCTACAACATCGTTAAATACCCTTCGGTCCCTGGTCGCCCGAAGCCTTCCGTGCTGCCTAGGCGTTCCAAGAATTGCTGAAACACGGCAAGTCCTAGCTGAAGCTGGAGAACTCCCGGTGGAGGTCCTCACTGAGCAGGAAACGACTCGCCACTTCCTACGTTTGCGTGCGAACGTACCCCGTCACCACTCCTCAGGAAAATTCCATACCGTCCTGAAAGTGATTTCCATCGCGTGGCCCTGAGGACACGCCACGCTCCTCCTTCCTTCGTTCTCTCACCTTCCCCGTCCTTCGAGCCCAGTTTTATGCTCTCGTAGACGCGCAGTTTTCCACCTCTACCACCGCTTACACCGATGGCGCCTCTCGAAATGGTAAGTCCGCGTCAGCGTTTGTCATCCCCGACGAAGGCGTAGTTCAAGCACGTCGCCTTTGGCATTGTACATCATCCACAGCTGCGGAACTCTACGCCGTACTTTGCTTTTTGCAGCACCTCGTTCCTTTCCCCCCAGGAATTGGGTGGTCTTTACTGACTCAACCTGTGCGCTGCAGGCAGCGATGGGCAGTAATACTCATATTTTGTATTATAATACTGATAGATAATACTTCCTAGAAATCGGTATCATAATACAGTTACAAATACATTTCTAAAATGAGTATTATAATACGTAATACTAATACGTCTGCGTATTACACGAGTAATACTTGTAATACATTGATACTTAACTTGGGGAGAAAGAAAGGAAATGAACAGAAGAATTACTTAGATATATGCCCATTACTTATCGAGACAATCATTCTCCAATGACATTTTAATCACGCTTACAGTTTTGCACATGGCCTGATCCTTCCGGATAAGATCAGACAGCGCTGATCAATTCGATCGCAGTGAACAACTTGATCTCAATGTGGCAGAGCCCTGATTTCATCCACTCTGGACGATAAAATGTGGCCCGTTCAAAAACCTGTGACTGTCCATAGTGCAACCGCGTACAGGGGTGACTGGCTGCACTGGGCGCACTCTTTCATAAGACAAATGGCTTGCACTGGTATGACTCATCCTTACGGATTCTGAAGTGGAAGGAATGCGAGGAAACCTCCAGTAACCTCTGGCCCCAAAGTTACTCGCTTTGGGATAATTTGGGGCCGGAGAACACTGCAATAGGAGCCTTGTCCGTGTTCAAATGTTTGTGGGACACGAAAAATTACTAATAAAGTGCACCGGTGACACTTTGCAGGTCGAACTTACGACCCCTGGGAAAGAATTACACCTTCAAAAGTATTATAATACATGTAATACCTCGTTTTGTGTATTATAATACAGATACAAATACATTTCAAAAATGAGTATTATAATACATAATACAAATACTCAAAAGTGTTACAGAAATAGTATTGTAATACAAAGTATTACTATTACTGCCCATCCCTGGCTGCAAGCAATTGGAAATTCTGGCATCCGAGGCTCCTCCGCCCCGTTGCTTATGGATGTGTTAACCGCTTACAAACTTGTCTACGAAGCAGGACATAGGCTCGCTCTCCAATGGGTTCCCGCCCATTGCGGTGTCGAAGGCAATGAACTGGCGGACAGCGCCGCCGAAGCAGATCTCTCGTCGGACACGGACGTGTATTACACTGCTCAGAGGCGATCGGCAGTCCATACTTCGAAGCCTTGTGACTCCTCTAGCTACCCGCCAACGGATCGCCGACGTACTACACCCCGCCATGCTGAGCAGAGTTGACCCAGCGCTCGCTTTCCGCATGCCAGCACATATCTCTCGTCAAGAGGCCGCATTAGTTCATCGAATACGCCTCGACGTGGCCTTCATAGCACAATGGCGCTACTGCTTGCGGCAGGTTAACTGTCCCCACTGCAGTCACTGCGGTGCTGTTGAAGATCTCGAGCACATTCTTCTCCATTGCCCACACTAGCACCCTTCCAGCTCCGTACTCTCCGCCTCCCTCCACGAGCTCGACTCCTGTCCCCTCTCCCTCACAAAATTGTTTGGCCCCTGGCCGCATCCAGCACACCAACGCTCTGCCCTCAAGACTCTCTTCGCCTTTTTAGACGCCACAGGACTTCGATCCTCATTGTAACGGGACTCATTCCTTCATTCCCTGCTTCACCTCCAGCAATGGGGTAGAGTATCGCCTCCGGCGGTGACACTCCCCACCGATTAACCTGAACAAAAGTTGTTGTTGCTGTTTATTATCATTCATCCCATTTTGTCTTCACTACGTCAAGGACGCCTTTCAAATTGACCTTTTTTTACAAAGGGTTTAGCGCATTCGCATGCCCATGACGCGCCGGAGAGGGTTATCTTCGTCTGCATTTGGTGTCACAGTACGGAAATAACGAAGAAATTCGGGCTTGTTGGTACACGGTCAAAGAGATGCTTAGCGCCATCTATTGCATTATTCGATAACGAACTAGCATATCTCGACACGTGGCGTTAGAAGAATACCTGGTATATACGGTCGAGGTTGTATAAATGTCGAGGTGATTTCCTCAAATAAATGTGTTGGAACTTAGCGCCCTTTTTTGTGTGTGCTTTGTCCGTGCCTCGTCTGTTAGCGCCAAGCGTTTCTTTGATCACGTACGGGGACGAGAGAAGCAGGGGACCACTGGGGAGACCGCACGAACGGCGCAACAACGGGACCGATCTTGGTCCTTTTGTGGCACCCACGTGGATTTGTTCGGATGCATCTAGAGTGTGGTTCGTCGAAGAGCTCCCAGGACACGACGCGCATATGTGAAAAAGGGTCCTTTTCAGTTTTAGTTTTGTGTTCGTCCTTTCCTTTTCTTATTTTCTTTGTCTTTCCTCCTTCGTTTCTTTTCTTCTTTTCCTGTTGTTTTCTTTCCCATTTTCTCAATTTTTCTTCTCCATTTCTTTTCATTTCCTTTTCTTCTTTTCTTTTCCCTTTTTCTTCCCCCATTTTCCATTTTTTGGGTATAGCAAGCCGACCTCCGTCTGGCTGACCTTTCCTCTTTTTTCTTAATAGATATATTCCTCTCCCCTCATTATCCAGCCGCCGCCTGGCCAGCCGTCCTCCGACTACACTCTTAAAAATGAGCTTCACCACATAGCACGCTCCTAGCCAACCGTCATCCCGAGTAACAATGCTCTCGCCCTAGATTTGTTGAAAACGGGAGGCGGAGCCTATATTGTGCCATTATGCACGGCACAGAATCCTGTTTTCAACCAATCAGGAGAGAGAACGTTGTCATTCGAGATGATGGTAGACTAGGAGCGTGCTATGTGGTGAAGCTCATTTCTAAGAGTGCAAAGGGCTAAACGCATGGAGCGTTTTTCCGACGTTTTCTCGACGGGCGCACGCTCGAGGTGCGTGTCACCTCGTAAAAACCAATCTTTCAACGCGCACGGAGGGCGTACGCCGGAATCTGTCGACTACAGATATTCGCGCGCGTCTGGGCGCGTTTTTCGAGAAGTAGACAGAACCATGGCCGCCGTGCGGCAGACAAGGTTGCGTATGAGCAGCTCGCATAAAGTTTTGGGACATTATCCATCACACTAAATTTACGTGAACATTTGAATGGTATCTGGAATGAAGGAACGCACGAACCACAGGAAAGAAGAGCATCGGTTCGTTCTAACAGATGTTTGTGGTCGACGAATATAGCAACAGTGGCGCGCGTCACTCGCTCAGTACGCGTCCCATGCGTTTCGGGTGGTCGCTTCGCTGGCGTTTCTTCGCCGCGTGTGCAAGGCCATGGCGTACGTGCGACGTTTTGACGCTGAGAAAACATCGAATGCGTTTCGCCCTTTAGAGCGTTGTCCTTACGACCGTGCTCACCGGCCTAAATGAAAACGGACTATTAGAATTCGTTGTTTTATCGCGTAGGAGAGAAATATAATTTGAGACCTTTCGTTAAACGTCTCAGGTAGAGAAAGTATTAGAGGTCGATAACAGGTATTTCATGAAGCTCCTCCCCACCCGGGCTCAATAATTCGTGAACAGTTGACGCTAGCGAAGAGACTTCTTTTCGGTAAATATCCTTGGGACATTGGCTATGAACCGAGTAGCGGGTTTTTGTTTGCACGCTTACGGAAGCTCTGTTCTACGCACCCTGACCTTGAGGGAAACCTATTCAAAAAAAGAAAAAGGCGTCCGCACTTCGTAATTTTTCCAAGTGATTAATTGATTTCGGTTTACACGTTTCTTGAGCAGTACACCAATGCGCTCTTTGCATGACATCTATGGTTGTCAATTTCGCGTTCATCTGTCTGTGTTCTTGTCCGGAACAGCACCGTAAGCGATACTGCCCGACGACCTTTTTATCAGCCGTGGTTTGAAAGATACGGCCCACCTGGGGCCGAACCGCGTTATCAGAGTGCCGTTCTTGTACTGCTGACTCATCAGATGAGTCACAAAATTAGTGAGCCCATCTTCCTTATCGTTTTAGCCTACCACTCCCTATATCCTTAATGTACTGATTCTCCAATATATGAAGGACTGGCTTCCCTTCGCCTCCCTCCACGGCGTACTGATTGACACAGAGTAATCGTATTGCCAACTGTAGGATGGGACATCATGGGTAATCATGAACGAAAGATCAAGAAAAGATCTTCCCGGAACAGCACCGCAAGTGGTACTGCCCCGACGACCTTGTTATCGGCCGCGCGTTGAAAGACACGGCCCACCCAGGGGCGGACCGCGTTATCAAGGGGCCCTTCTCCAAATAGGGCCCTTCTCCAAAAGGGGCCCTTCTCCAAATCATGAACGTGTGTATTGTCATCAAGCAAGATAACTACCTATGGAGGTAGCCTTTTTTACACAAACTCTATCTTACATACCAGATAACAACGCTCCAAAGGGAGATTGCTTTTTGTACGTGCCATACCCTGCGAACAATCCTGAAACTCCGGAAGAGTCGCTACAGGGGAGCAGTACAGTCCTAGTGGGCTTACTAGAACTTGATATGCCACTCACCATGATCATGATCAAAGAGCCGAGTCGCTGTAAGCCAGCGGCGACAGCACTCCACAGACCCAAATAATGACTGCTCACGGATGATATGTGCACACAGCCCGGCTCTCATTGCCTGAAAAATAGCCATGCTCCCAACATCTGGACCACCAAAGGACAGCCGGCACCGGCGAATCCAAATTTGGAAGTTAATTTCCGAAATCAGCAATGCTAGTTGCTTCCGCTCTGCGCGTGCGACCGGCAACGGCTCCAGGTACCTTACGGTGGCCCAATCAACTGCTGGGAGCCCAAATATTTGCGCCGCCCTACTCCACAGTAAAAGTGGAATATGGCATCGCAAAAAACGATGTTCTGCTGTCTCAGACATGCCACCAGACGGACAACCGTCCGTGCGACATATGCGAAAACGGTGCAAACGTTGACGCAGTGGGAGGACACCATGGGCCAGCTTCCACTGGAGACTAGCGCGCCGTGCATCAAGCCAGCCAGCAGTGATACGCCGCCAGGCGAATTTCGTTGGCACTGATGGCCTTGCGGGACCCGGTCGCATTTCCCTGTAGGCGGCGTTGAAATGACGGACGCTCCACAAGGAAATGTCTTCATCTGGGCATTCGACACGAAAGCGCCGCACGACAGCAACACAAGCACAAAAATAAGCAGGGAGTACTTCCGCCCTGGGGCGAAGCTCGGGACTTTCGAGGAACCACCTGGTGGCGTATCCTAGGAAATACTGCACTAATGCGCAGGCCGGGTGCTGTGACGCACGAAGCGCCTCAAAGAGAATACGCGATTGAAGCGCCAAGCACTCTTCTGGCGCAGCCGGAACTCCCAAGCCACCCAGATCACGGCTTCCGTGGAGTTGAGACCTACTGACCCATTCAACGGACCCGCCCCACAGAAAGCGGAACGCGTGTCGTGTGATAGCTGCTTGTATTACCGCTGGCGGGGATGAAACAGCCGCTAAAAACCACAAGCGACTGTAATACCATGCTGCTAACAGCCGTGCCCGAAAAGTGATCGGCAGTTCAACAAACTTAAGTTCTCGCAGCACAGCACTACAGCGGCTGAATACTCGAGGTCAGTTGACAGCTGAGACCCCTGCACTGTCAAAAACAACTCCCAGGATTTTAACCTGAGGTCTTACAGGAACTTGAAACGGTGCAGCACAGGTTCGCTGAACATAACATTTAAAAAAAGAGCGACACTTTTGGATCTATTCAATCTTGCCCCAGAAACTGTACCGTAGTCTTCGAACGCTTTCAACACTGGCTCTAGGGAACTCTCGCGCGGTAGTATGACGGAGACATAATTAGCGTACGCAAACACAGGCGGTGGGCATCTATTAGGTAGCCTTAGGATAACTGAGAGTGAACACAGCCTCTCGAGGAGAGGGTTGATGGCAAGGGCATACAAGGCGGGGGAGAGAGGGCATCCTTGACGGACACCACACGTAACGTCAAACGGAGACGATAGACCACCAGCTACGGAAACGACACTTTTTGCGCCTTTGTATAGCACCTCAACGAAGCGCACCCAACCATCGGCGAAACCATATGCCCTCAGTGTTGAAAATAAGTACATGTGGCGCACACGATCGAATGCCTTCGACTGATCGAAGGAAGCCACCACTGCTGCTGTGCGTGAACACATTATCCAATGGATGGCATCACGTAGCGCTATCCTGTGGAGGTCTGACGACCTGCCAGGGACCGAACACGCCTGGCACGGGTGTAGCACCTTTTCTAAGTGCGGCGAAACACGCAAAAGAAGTGCCTTGGCTAAGATTTTGTAGTCGCATGCCAATAGAGTGATAGGCCGGTATGCATCCGGATCTCGTTTTCTGGACGGGTCCTTGCACAAGAGGACAACAACTCCACTCTGCATGCTAGAACATAGCATTCCTCGGGACAAGCATAGATTAAATACCCGAGTCAAGGAGTTACCAATTACCCGCCAGAAACGTTTGTAGAACTCGACTGGGAGGCCATCAACGCCATCTTTTCCTCCGGCAGTGGGCACTCTCGGCTGATAACGGGCTCGTCGGGTGATGACTGCTCGTAAAGGGGTGCGCAATGCTCACGCATCGCTGCTTGAATGTCATCAGGTTCGGTTAGAAGTGAGCCGTCAGCTGACCGGAGCTCGGCTATACTCGAGCCCGGATTTCCTGCCACATAGCGCCGCAATAGCATGCGGGAGCAATAAGCTTCCCGACACCGGCGCTCGACGTTTCTTTGCGCTACGAACTTGCGCCAAGAGTGCATACGAAAAGACGCAAGGCGCCTTTGCACATCCTCTATCTCAGAGGCAGTATCATGGCTGCGAGAGCCAGGGTGGCGAAGAATAGCTAATACCTGCCTGAGTGCATCTCTACACTGCCCATGTTCACGCGCACGCTGTCTCCCCCAAGACCGAAGACGGTGTGCTGCTCCCTGCTTCAAAGCCTCCCTGTGATCTGGTCCAAATTCGGGTGCGGAACACTGTTCCGATAGCCAATCTTGCATATCACTTTTAATTTCGGGATCCTCGAGCAAGGACACGTTCAGCCGCCAAAAACAACAACCAGATCGAAAATTGAGCAGGCCAGATAGGGACAAAAGAACGCCGTGATGATCTGTAAGATCCCCAGCAGGTCGGGTCGCACAACCAGAGATGAAGTCTGCCAAGCCTGGCGAGACATAAAATCTGTCTAGTCGGCTGTGGTGGCCACGTGTGTTAACCCAGGTGAACTCATATACATTACCATGCACGTGGAACTAAGTATCAATTAAACCAATCGAGTTCACCAGGCGCTCCAGCTCTCTGTTCGCCTGCCGGCCGTGCTGGCGGTCTATCGTACAGTTAAAATCGCCTGCAAAAAGTATGTTCTGATTTCCATAAAAAAACGTGTCAATTCTGCGAAAAAAATCCGAGCGCTCACCGCGGCGCACGGGGGCGTAAACATTGACAACACGCAGTGTTTTACTCTCATGTTCCAGCTCGACAGCCACCACCCTTCCCTCGGTGTCCGTGTCGAACCACCTGATAGATCCCCGAAACGACTGAAAAACTAAAATTCCCACGCCTGCTCTGTGGGGTGAACCACAGCTAAAGAACGCCTTGAGCCCATACGAAACCTCTAAAGTCTTTATAGCCCGACCGGATAAGGACCCGGTTTCTTGAATCATGAACTAAATCCATTGGTAGTGCGACGACTGTCGCGAACGCTGTGTTTTAGTCTGCCCACTGCCACATATCATCAGTGCTAGCTATTCAACTTTGCCGGTGTGGTGGAAGCTTAACAATAAAGTGTCCGCCTCTCACGCCACTTAGCGGTACGCAATTAAGACGACGTTCCACTTTTGAGGACTGAAATAAATGTTTTTCATGGCGCACCCTTAAAAATGAACGTCACCACATAGTCACCAACGTCACCAACAGACATTATTCTGAGATATAACACGACAAATGCTTAGTTTGATGAACTTGATTAAACGGACTGTAAAGTGCAACATAACTACACTCTAAAAACAGAACTTCACCGCAAAGCACGCTGTGAGCCAACCATTGCCACAAAAGGTAGGGTTATCGCTTCTGATTCGAATAGAGAGATGGGCGTACGCCTTTTGGTGGATATATGAAAATTGCCACAAAAAGGCGTACACCCCCGTCTCTCTTCGAATCAGAAGCGATAGTCCTATCATTCTTGGCAATGGTTGACGCAAAGTGTGCTATGCGGTGAAGTTCTGTTTTTAGAGTGTAGTTATGTTGCACTTTACAGTCCGTTTAATCAAATTCATCAAACTAAGCATTTGTCGTGTTATATCTCAGAATAATGTCTGTTCGACTGAAATGTGGAAAAGTTGAAAGCACGGAGCGTACGCCTTTTTGTGACAATTAACATTTCTGCATAAGTGTGTCTCCCGTTTTCAACAAATCAGGGGAGAGAACGATGTCATTCGGAATGATGGCTGACTAGGAGCGTGCTATGTGGTGAAGTTCATTTTTAAGGGTGCACCATGATCAATATTTATTTCAGTTCTCAAAAGTGGAACGCCGTCTTCATTGCGTGCCGCTAAGTGGCGTGAGAGGCACACTTTTATTGTTAAAGGGGCCATGAAATGATTTTCGCTAATTCCGACTACTTTGCAGGAAACCATTCTCATGATCCCTCATTATCGTACAGACGTCTACTTTTAACCGTATTCAGTACAACGGGGGCGCAGTTATCAGACAAAAATAGCAGGGCGTGACAGCTGGATCTATGATTTCGAAGCGGGCTTATGTCATCGCCATCCAATTCCCTCAGCCAACTGTGAACGACGAGGAGGACACACCCTGCAAGACCATGTGTGTGCATGGTTTCGGTTTGGACAACAACGACGTCGTATATCTGCTGTCTAGAGTCACTAAATAGCTTCGCTCAGAGTATTGCATTCCTTTTCCCCGGCAACATGCCGACAGCCGTCTGGCAACGTTGAGAGCGCCGCCCTCCAATTGGACAAAATCTGCATGTCGGCGGCATTTTGTTGATGTGCCAGTGGAACCGCTGTTTCTTGCTATTTCGCTAGCCTGTTTCAACGTGCGTCGCGTTTCCTGTTTCAATACAGTTTCTAGAACCGTCAAGCGAACGCAAGCAGCATGACTGGCTGCTGCGCGCTTGGTTGCAGAAGCCGTACGGAGCACGGGAAACGACTATTTCGCTTCCCGACGGGAGACCGAAATGCTGACCGTCATGCCCGCTGGCTTCACGTTGTACGAAGGGAAAACTTCACCCCCAGTTCTTCGTCACGGCTGTGTGAGGTAAGTATGAACGCTTGAGTTAGCACAACTTAGCACAACTTTCGGCTGTACAAATGCATTACCGATAGATGAATACCTTGCGCTGAGACAAAAATATCAAGATCTGTATCATGTTTCACGCACGTTGTGTGTAACATTTGGCCGAACATTCCAATCCAGGACCACTTTGAAGCCAACCAATTTGAATGCGGCAGAGCTGACAACCGGCGGCTGTTGAAGCCTTACGCTATCCCTACCATATGGAAAGCAGAGGAGACTAATCCTAAGAGGTTATCCTCTAAGGTCCCTGACACTAGTCCGTGCTGCCCTTCTCGTGATGGAGCAGCTGCAGAAGACACAGAGAACCCATGTGGTAGGTAACCGATACGTTAGACATTGGAACTTATTATTGCTTACGTTAGTTATTTCGAAGTAGAGTTAGGCTTTTGTTAGACTAGCTTAGACTTAGTTATACTCTTGGAGTTATTGTTTCCCATCCCTCATATAATAAGTAGAATTGGAAGAATGCGGTGTACCACGAAAAATGAACATTTCAGTAAGAATCACAAGTGGAGACAGTGCTTCTACAGGGAAAATATCAAGGGGAGAATTTATTGAAAACTGAGGGGGGGGGGGGTACCCGACGTTTCAACAACGCACTGTCTTCAACAGGACTATGCATATATACAGAGCATAATTATATATATATATACATGTTTTTAGCTGCCCAGCGTGCTGGAGTCTTGGGTGGTGCTCCTGATCATGACAGCCCTTTGGACCAACACATCTATAGTGAGTACGGTAAGTGGACTGTGATCGATTGAACTGTGGATTTATATTGTGAAGACTATGACAAGTGCGTTTTACTTTACAGACAAGATAGATGTGGGAAGCATCACAGTGGACGGCACGCTTTCAACCCTCCACAGTGAGAACGGTGAGTGTAACTACCTTTAGTGTCATGACTTAACTTCATGTTTACATTGACAACATTGCGACAATTGCATTTCATTTTACAGGTAACGAAGAGATGGAGGATATCGCAGTCAACTGCACGCTTTCGGCCATACACAGTCAGGACGGTGAGCATGACTACCTTTAGTCAGGGATGGGCAGTATTTAATAACATTGTAATTAAAATACTATTTAAAATATAGATATGTGTATTCAGATTTTGTATTTAAATACAGACTTGAAAAATGTATTTTTAATTATATTTAAATACAATTTTTTGAGTATTTATCCTCGTAAATACTTCATAAATGCTCCTAAATATACACTCTAAGAAAAAAAAGGTAGAATTTCTTACCCAAGCTGGTAGAACGACAGTTCCTAGTCTGCAGTTATACCCAAAAGTTAAAACTGGTTGGAGTAGAAATGTGGTTGTAATACAGCTCTACCAAAATACCTTAAAGTTAGTTCATACCTTAAAGTTGCCCTGCATTTGACCTTTCGAGAAGATGGGAGAGTTTGGGGCGCAGTTATGCCGTGTTTGTACCAGCGCTCCCATGCGCGAAACCGTGTTAGATGGCAAGTTTTTCACTGTTGTTGCGGACAACGGTCGCGATTACCCAATTACCTTGTTGTACGAAGCATCTTCATCAAATTTAATACAAGCACTTGTCCATCGGCACTGCGTGGATGCTGTTCTCCTTTGCGAATCTGATTGTTCGGCCGAACAGAAGATTCTTAAAAGATGCAGTCTTCGAGAAACTTCTAATATTAAAATCGCCACGATAATCTTAACAAATGAATGCTATTGTTCGTTGCTGATTTGTTATGATCATTGTTATTTCTGTAGTTTCAGATGACATTTTCCTTGCACTATTTATGGTAGTAGTTACGATATTTAAATACTGTATTTATATTTTGTATTTAAATATTCATGTTGAAAAGTATTTATGAAGAGTATTTAAATACCCCTTTCATCAAAGTATTTTGTATTTATGTTTAAATACTCAAACAATGTATTTATGCCCATCACTGCTTTTAGTGTTGCGACTCAGCTATAGGCTTGCATTGACTAGATTACGACAAGTGCGTTTTATTTTACAGGTAATGAAGAGGTGGAGGACACCACAGTGAATAGCACACTTTCAACCACGCACAGCGAGGACGGTGAGCACGACTACCTTTACTGTTGTGACTCAACAATAGGTTTACATTGAAGACACTACGACTATGTTTCATTTTACAGAACATGGAGAGTCCAGCTTGGACATCACAATGGACAGCACACTGTCAACCATTCCGAGCAGCCTAGATGAGGGCAAGTAATTCTCCTCTTGACTTCATCAAAATTAATCAGTCTTCCTCACAGAAAACTGTGTTTTATATTTCAGATCATTCTTCTGCAGCTTTGACTTTGGTTGAAATGCAGTTGACTTCCCCACCTCAGCATACTCTGCTTGCCAGTGAAAGTACTGCCTTCAACACAAATATTCAGCCTGAGAGAAGTACACCAAGTAGGACATCGTCAGAAGTGATGAAGAAAAGGCGGATAAGTCGAACACCCCAACAACAAATAGAAGAACTCCGCCGCAAGCTCAATCTTGCCTACAAAAAAATACGTAAACCTGAAAAGAAAGTGCAAGCGTTGGAGAGTAAGTGCCCTCTTTTTCTTAGTTCTTGTGACAAAGATTTACAGAGCATAGGTTTCGATTTCATTGACATTGGTCCTTTACTTTAATTGTGTATCTTAAGTGTGTTTCTATAACTGTCATATGATCGTTATTTCCAGGTGATTCCAGGGGACACCTGTCCAGGGACCAGCTGGTGTGCATACAAAACACAGATATGCGAGGCAACAGGTGGTCAGAAGAAACGATAAAAAAGGCCCTCCAAATTCGACTGAGCTGTGGACGTGGCGGCTACGCCTTCCTGAGGGACTCCAAGTCTTTGCCACTTCCGTGTGAACGTGTGCTTCTCAAACGAATTGAAGGCATCAAGTTTGCACCTGGTGCGTAACATTTCTGTTCTTGTTGCCATAATTTGGTCATTGTTATTACGAAGCATGCAAGTAACTGCGGCATTCCTTGACATTTTTGTTACAGGAATACTCGAGGAGCTGCTTCCTGCACTTGAATGCAAGGTTAAGACCATGGCACCTTCTGAAAGACATGCTGTCCTCTTAGTTGACGAGATGCAGCTGACTCCGGGACTGGACTACGACTCGTCTACAAAAACTGTCATCGGGTACTCCAGCATCCGTTTGTCAGAAAAGTCTTCTGGTGGCAGCAATGCTGCTGACACCCATGCCACCCATGGATTGGTCTTGATGCTAGCAGGGCTATCGTCGAGATGGAAGCAGACAGTGGGGTACTGGTATGTGATAAGAGTAGGAGCAGCAAATGTTCGTAGCCGATATTATCGATGTTATCCCTTTTCTGCATCAAATATCAAGAATTATCGACATTCAAATTTTCGATGATTCTGCACCTCTCTTGTAGAGTCAAATGCTGACATACTGCTATCATCAGGTGATTCTGTGTCTCCTGCCATGTTGAAGGAAGTGATCTTCACAACTATCACCAAGTGTGAAGCGATAGGTTTGACTGTGGATGCCATCATTTCCGACATGGGCCCATGCAACAAGGGCTTGTGGAGAATATGTGGGATTACAGCGTCGCGCTCTGGGGAACCTACAGTGTCCTGCATTCATCCCTGTGCTGGCAACTCAAACAGGCAGCTGTATTTCATCGCTGACGCTCCACACATTTTGAAGAACATCCGAGGCCACCTTGTTCGGGGGCAGTGCTTCTACTTGCCAGAAGACGTTGTTGCTCTTCACAAGCTTCCAACTAATGAGGTAGAGCCGAACAGTGTTCTCGAATATTTTGTCACAGGTTTGCGTGAAAAGCTTAAATTTTTTACAGGTGTCTGTGTCCTACATAAAGGATCTCGTCAAGGAAGATTCAAGGCATGACTTGAAACTGGCCCCACACTTGAAGGAGAAGCACTTGGACGCCAGCCATTATGACAAAATGAGTGTCTCTTCTGCAGTTGCTGTATTGAATCATGCTGTTGTTGCTGGGATTAAGTACCTCGTCGACGCAAAGAAGTTGCCTGAAACAGCGCTGACAACTGCGTGGTTCCTGCAGCAAATTCATCGCTGGTTCACACTTATATCCTCTCGGAGCTTCAATGTGGCAATGAGCAAAGCGAAGGAAAACAAACATGAAGAGGCAGTCACCTTTTTGCAAGACTTCATGTGCTTGTTCCAGAAAATGACCATCAAAAAGCAAGGGCAAGCCGCTGCGTTTAAACCTGTCCAAGCTGGCGTAATTATCACGACCGCGAGTGCTTTGCACATCCAGAAAAAGCTGCTGGAGGAGTACAAATTCCGGTTCGTGCTTCTGAGTCGCCTGAGCCAGGACGCACTTGAAAACTTGTTCTCCACTGTTCGTCGGAAGCATCCCATTCCGAGGCCCCTTGAGTTCAAGTCCACACTCCGCCTAATCACCCTCTCCCAGTTCTTCAGCCCAAGTCGGCAAAGTGGTTATGAGCATGATGACAGCGCTGACCTGCTTGAGTTTATTGCTTCAAAGCCACGTACTACGTCAGCTACTGAGGATGACTTGCCAGCTGATGACACGGAAGTGGAAGACATTGACAGCGTCGAGCAGGAGTCTCTATGCTATCTGGCCGGCTACAGCAGCAGGGCGGTAATGAGGAAGTACACCCAATGTGAGACATGCACACACTTTCTGAGAGGTGACCCTGAGGACAATCATGGAGCGCTGCTGGTATTGAAGTCATACCGCTCTTCTCGAGAAAATCCACTAATGACACCGTCAAAAGATGTATTTAAGCTGTTGACATATGGCGAGCAGTTATTCCGCAAATATGAGAACACAGCAGAACACACAGAAGACAGCACTTTCTGTGGGAGCACTCCGTGACGGTGTCCTCAATGCTGGCATTGCTGCAAGCTTCCCACAATGTCATGACATTGCCACAAAGCTCCTTGATCACTATCTTCTGATGCGACTGCGTTTCTACTTGCGGAAAATAAATGCCAAGATACAAGACAGGCAGAAGTCATCAAAGTGCGGCAGCAGAAGTGTTGCTATGAGGGTGCTTGTCGAGAAGGTAATGTGAGGGCACTGGCACATGGATTTACAGAAGAAGGAAAAGCACAGCAAAACGGGCCTTTTCAGGGCCAACCAATTGTTTGGCAAAGGCCTTGCACCTGCGTTGTGGAAACCCGCCTTCAATAAAAGAGATGAAACCTTGTTGTCATACTAAGTGCCTCAGCCTTAGGGCGAGAACCGCCAATATTTCTATCTAAATGAAATATTGGCAGCTCTTGTGTTGAGGCATTTCCCCTAATTCTCCCTTATTGGTTCGCTGGATTTCTACCTGTCCAATTTGTTATGCTGTAACCTGCTAGTTGCAGAAGTGCTGATTGGTAGCTCTAATCACACAATAACAGTGCTGCAATTAACCTCGTGCATTACTGTGTATTGAGGGCAAAATAAGGCACTAATATGCATGCATTAATCTAACTACTGGAGCACCTTAATAGCACCTTAATGGGACCTTTTGGTGGTGTGCCTGTTGGTTTCATGATTCTTCCACATATAATTCAGCAGTACATTAAAACAACCTGCTTGCTGCTGTTCGTGTGAGAGTAGTTGTAATGGACGGGTACGATGCTCACTATCCATCTACGCACCCATAATGTAAAATACTTTACTGCTCCAGCTCACATAATATAAACTAAATGCTTCATCACATGGGCAGGCGGGATAATCACACGTGCCGAAACGATCATTTGTTTTATATATGTCGAAGCAGTTAAGTATTTTACATTATGTCCATATCACGGCTTTTAGAGTACTTTTTCACATCTACACTCTTAAAAATGAACTTCACCACATAGCACGCTCCTAGCCAACCATCATCCCGAATGACAACGTTCTCGCCCCTGATTTGTTGATAACGGGAGGAGGAGCCTATTTTGTGCCGTGCATAATGGGCACAAAATAGGCTCCTTCTCCCGTTTTCAACAAATCAGGGGCGAGAACGTTGTCATTAGGGATGATGGTTGGCTAGGAGCGTGCTATGTGGGGAAGTTCATTTTTAAGAGTGTACACAGCATTCGTGTGCGGTTTCATACCCCCCCCCCCTGCTGTGAGGATACGGTAAGGGAAGACGAAAAATTCAATTCAAATTCAATCTCATATTGCCGTGAACAGCAAACAAACCCGGTGATGTGAGCCCAATGCAATTCACACAAGGGCTTATGACCCAGCGCCAGCAATTTGTGCCGCTCAGACAAAACTACCGTATGCTGCTGCAAACTTCTTTCACATCGCGAATTGCAGCAACGTTGACCGAACAGCACGTGCGATTACGTTTCGAGTGCCCTGATCCACTGTGGTAAAGCGAGAGGCAGAATCGTGGTCGTATAGAGAAGAAATAGAGCCACTGAGAAGAAAGTGCAAACGTCTACAGACTGGATCCGTCATTAATATAGCAGACGAACTTAGCGGATAAAATATGGCGTCCCCACACGGCGCCCCCTGGCGTAGAACTTGCGGTTGTACATCAGTTGCAGTACTCTGAGCGAAGCTATTTAGTGACTCTACTGCCGTCCAAATCACTTGAAATACGACGAAAGGCAAATTGTCAGCGATGGAGGAAGAGATCATGCGACACACACAGCGTCTATGGATCGTTCAGTACTCAGCAGCTCGTAAAATGTCACCGACTGAGGTATGTTCTGACGAAGAAGAAGTTCAAAGAGGAAAACGTGCTCCGATCACTGATCTCTATAGTATATGGCTGGATCGCGCATAGGGTGCTCCACAGCGTGGAACCGGCCGCCATATTGGTGGGCCCAACACGTACTGTCCTCTGCATTTAGTTAAGCGGGGCTGCACGCAATTTTTTGTTTCCTTTAAATTAGAAGGCATGCCATGCCAGCTTGTTGCAGTTTTCAGTGCACTTCACGCACGGACAGACGAAAGGGGTTAACTTTTCACAGGTAAGCTATTTATTTTGAGGAAAAACAGTGTTTATTCGTATCGCATGTATGTGACACTCGCGCTTGCTCGCACTGCTACTTCGCTGGTGCCATTAGGTACTAAGAAATTATGTTTGGCTGCTCTATTTATGTATTTTCTACACAATGTGCTTGTGCTATACAGGTTCCCTCACAGTCGCCAAGCCGTGCTGAAGAAGTCGGTACAGAAGATGCATCGCAAAAATTGGGCCCCATCTAAATCTTCGGTGCTCTGCAGCAGACACTTTGAGGAGGCCTGTTTCGATCGTACAAGGCAAACCGCGCGACTCAAGAGTGTTGCAGTGCCTACAAAGTTTGAGTTTCCACAGCACCTCCTGAAAGTAAACACAATAGTAACACATTAGAATTTGCTTGGGAACCTGTGTAATGTGCAGCAATTCTGGATGTGTTAGTTGATCCAACAAGCTCAGTACAAGCCTTCAGAAGTGAAACATCAGTCAACATACATGACACAACAAAACTTATGCGACAAAATTTATGGTACAAAATAATTTACATTCCCTGCTAGGATTTCTGTCATCAGCTTTAAGGCTCATGACATGCAAGAAATAGCTTGCAAACAAAATTCTGTTATATTGAGGTTCCACAACTTCTCAGTTTTAGCTGGTGGTGATCACAACAGCTCTGAATTTGTGCACTGTGCTCTGGGTGCAAAGTCATGGAGACTTGTAAGACACTTTTTTTTTGCGAACTCACATTGCACTTGCTGGACTGAACTGACACTACTACTTTTTGCTTTTGTGGTTCTTGACAATGTAATTTTACATTCACTACCTAGAAATGCAGAGTCATGTCCCTGATTTGATTATTCAAGACAGTCCTAGTATAAGGTCAGGGTCCTGTGGCGTAATATTCGAGCTTGTAGGAACCAATACATATACTAGCTCGTTAGGTATTTCTCATGCAATGCAAAAATAAATAAATAAATAATAACGAAGGAAAAATAATAATTTCTAGGTTTTCACTGCAGTGCCCACTGACCTCCATCATGACCTCAGTTCCTGGCATGTGCAAGAAATGTGGAAATAAATGCTTAATTTAACAAATGTTGTCATTTATCCCACATAAACAACAGCTTCTAAAAATAATTAATTAATCTTTCCATCACAGAGGGTACAGCCAAGAAAACCACCTCCAACAAGACATAACATAGAGGTAGAGCAGGACGTCAACCATGAGATTTCACAGAAAGGACCATCGTGGCCTGCAGGTCCAGGGGTCTTGTCACCTCAGCCAGTCCGATCCTCACATAATCTTGCTGCTGACCACACATACACAGTGAAAGAGAGTCCACGGACCTTAAAAAGGAAGATAGACATCACAGTTGAAGCACTGGACAACGTGAAGAAGCTGAAACGCTCTGAAGAAAATGCCCGAAGACTGAAGAAAAAGGTACTCACTGCGGAGAGTGTTATAGAAGATCTCGAGAAGAAATCTCTCGTGTCAAGTCAATGCACTGACATGCTTCGTGGCACCTTGTCTGATGTGCAGCTAGATTTAGTACTGCGCACCCTACAGAACAAAGCTGGAAAAGTAAGCAGAGAGCAGTATCCCCAGTCACTGCGTAGCTCTGCGCTCACTCTCCTGTTTTATTCAGAAAGGCATACGAGTACGTCAGGAAGACATTTAACCTTTCGCCTCCACACCAGGCGACACTTAGGTCGTGGTACAGCTCTATACACGGCGAACCAGGTTTCACACAGGAAGCCTTTGATGCACTCAAGGTTCTAGGTCCACATCTCTGAGACACAACGTTTTCCCTACCCTCTACGAGCACATGTTCGAGTGCTCTCCAGAAGAAAACCACGTCATTCGCCTCATAAAGCTTATAGCTAACAGCTATGGCAAGATTCGACTTCACCGTCTTGCAAAGGAGCACACAGAAAACGTGAATGACAGACCACGACTACGAAAGAAGCTCTCAAGAATCATAGTATTCAACAATCAATGTCAATGACTAATGGCCGTAGAAGTCGAGTGTTGTAATATTAATTTATAAATTCTACATGTCATGTTCGCAGTGATGTTACTGTGCAATTTGATCCAATTTTACTGGGTATCACTTTAAACAAGCCGTTTGTGAGGTAGGGTGGAAGTAAACTGCGGCGTTAACCTCGCAAGTGCAATCACTCTTGCAGCACTTGTTACGTCATGCGCTCTTCGTGCACAGTGCTTCGAATTCCTGTAACAAACTGCGCCGACAGCTGAACAACTGCAACACACTCGTAGAACACAATACGAATGCCAATGGATTATGGAAAAGGCCAAACGAGAACCATATACAGCGCCTAACGAACCACACAATAACAAACGAAAACCACACACAAACGAAACTACCTTACAATAGCAAACAGTGCAAACCCTTTCTAAGCGAAAGGAATTAAATTTATAAGTTGTCATTCACCAAATTCCTCTATATTTATGCTTCCCGTGCACGTAACTAACGACACCATATTCCGAGTACAGGAAGCGGAGAAGAAAAAGAACGTATTTACCATGAAAACTACAGACACACCGCCGAAGCACGGTAGGAATACACCAGCACACTGATTCCTAAGAAAGATGCGTGCTAATCAACAATGAGGAGCGTTTAAAGAGTAACAAATGCTCCAAATCGAATCGCTTCCCATTGTTTCCTATGGGAGCAGCCGGCGCCATTGGGCCCTCCAACATGGCGGCCGGTTGCCGCACCTCTCTCCCACGAGCCCCTCTCTTGTGCGCGATCCAGCATTTATACATAGAGATCAGTGGCTCCGATAACCATGCTGACAGTGAACGCCTATACTACATTTCTGTGTCAACGGTTAGATACAATCTTGTCTCCAGGTCAAATTAAAACATATTTCATGGCGAAGTATGCAAGCTTGTTTGAAAATTTTGCAGTTTGCTCGCAAAAGCCCGTCCACCTTTTCCAGTACCATTGTTCTAGCGTTTTGCGATCATTGTTCTACATGTTGCTAAGATACAAGCTCCAGACGGACTTCGCCGTCAAGCCCTGATTTCAGGAGAATGAGAGGGCCTAGGCCATCACTATTGGCTCTTCAAACACTTTTCCCGCCTTTCTACCATATAATGCCTCCCGTGACGTCACTGTCATATGATTTTCGGTATTAGGGGTGTCGTCTTTCCGCGCGTTTATTGCCCCCTTTCAAGAAAAGTTTGAATACAAGATCACGTCATAAGAATAACACTCATTTGCATTTATCCTGCATAAGTTGCGCTGAAGTATCACAACTTCTTCAGCATGCGTGCTAACTCTTTAAAGTGCTACTCCGGACTCAGAAAACAGCGTTTATTTGATTGAGTCTATGTAAAGAAGATGCCTCAAGCATTCCATTCGCGAAATTTCAAGCCTGTTCACGAAAGCTGTGAATTTCTGTCAATTTTTGAAGACCTGCTGAGCTTCCACAAGTTTCGATGCCGCGATGAGCGCATGAGGTAATCATAAGCGCACAAACTGCAACGATGTCAAGTTCTGGAGAGGACAGTCATCTCCTAGCAACAACGCTGGCGTCCGGGGAGGGTCACGTGGTGGAGAAGTCAAGTGCCACTGGTGGAAAGAGGGGAAAATGGGAGAGATGTATTCTATCCCTCCTTTGTGTTTTCTCCATAGGCGGAGCGGTCGGATGATATGTCACGTGCGGCTCCGCTCACGCAGTGCAAAAAGTGAGCTCCGCCCCCGGAAGCCGCGAGGGCAACAAGGTTGCCAGATGAGAGCCGGGCGCTCCCTCGGAGTATAACATGATGTCTCAGTTCTAGAAAATAAAAAATAAATGTTCTCTGGTTTTCGCGTCACATACACTCTTAAAAATGAACTTCACCGCATAGCACGCTCCTAGCTAACCATCATCCCGAATGACACTGTTCTCGCCCCTGATTTGTTGAAAACGGGAGGCGGAACCTATTTTCTGCCATTATGCGCGGCACAGAAGAGGCTCCGCCTCCCGTTTTCAACAAATCAGAGGTGAGAACGTTGTTATTCGGGATGATGGTTGGCTTGGAGCGTGCTATGTGGTGAAGTTCATTTCTAAGAGTGCAGAGTCCTGGAGATACGGAAGAATGTGGGAACAGATTATTGGCACCACGTGCCTACCGATATAAACGCGGTCGACCTTCTGACGAGAGGCGTTTCTTCTCAGCAGCTGTTAACGGCAGAGCTGTGGTGGAAAGGACCATCGTGGCTGAAACATCCATTAACCATGTGGCCTCTTGATGATAAGCAATCACCTCAAAGCGATGACTATCCGACCGATTCTGTGTCCAATGTGCTACAAGTCATTCCAATTAGCTCACAGCAGCTGCCGCTGATCGACATTACGCGCTTTAGTAACGCAACGCGTTTGCACCGCGTCACTGCTTGGATACTACGTTTCATTAAAAACGCAAGACGCGCGAGAACTCAAGGACCGTTAAGTACAAACGAAATACAACGAGCGGAGACGTATTGGATCAGACGAGCTCAAGAGTCTGCATACACAACTGAACTTTTCTGTATTCATGAAAAAAGGCGCTACCTCGAAATTCCAAGGCTCCTGCGAATCAATACGCGAATAGGATACGACGCGAGCGTGAAAAACGTTCCTTACATATCAGAACCGTTCAAGTTATAAGTTTCACAGGAACACATAGTTTCTATATACCTTTAACATTCGCTTTACAGTCCCTTTAGGGAGTCGACCAAATTACAAGTATTGCCCCATCTATACTCTAAAAACTGAACTTTACAGCGTAGCACGCTCTGCGCCAACCACTGCCACGAATGATAGGGTTATCGCTTCTGATTCGAGGAAAGAGAGAGGCGTACGCTTTTTTGTGTCAATTATCATGTATCCAAACTGACACAAAAAGACGTACACCCCGTCTCTTTTCGAATCAGAAGCGATAACTCTATGATTCGTGGCAACGGTTGGCGCAGAGCGTGCTATGCGGTGAAGTACAGTTTTTAGAGTGTACTATACAGGGTGTTTCACGAAAGACCCCGGCTGAATAATTCGTGAACGGGTGGCACGATCGAAGAAATTTCTTTTCGGTAAAGATCCTTGGGACATCGGCTATGAACTGGTTAGTGAGCGGCCCATTTGCATATTCCCATACGCTCAAGAATTAAATAAACATCCTATACTTTTAAAAATGAGTTTCACAACATAGCACGCTCCTAGCCAACCACCATTCCGAATGACAACGTTCTCGTCCAACATTTGTTGAAAATGAACGCCTTTTTTGTGACAATTATGAACAACATAAGTGTCAAAACAAAGGCGTACGACTCCCGTTTTTAGCAAATCAGGGAAGATAACGATGCCATTCGAGATTATGGTTGGCTAGGTGCGTGCTATGCGGTGAAGTTGATTTCTAAGAGTGTAACTTTTAACTCTTACTTCGCACGCATAGGGAACCACTGCTTTACGCATCGTGACCTTTAGCGAAAAATATTCCAAGAAAAACACCGCGTCCACGCCTAACGATTTCTCCGACTAATTAATCGGTTTCGGTGTACATATCTCTTGCGCGGAGCAGTGCACCAATTCGATCTTTGTATCAGCTATGCGGCTGTCAATTTCGCCTTCATCTGCCTGGTTCTCGCACGGGGGCGACGGAAGATTCGGACCAGCGGCATGGCGGAGTGGGTTAGGCGTCTCGCTCTTTGGTGTCGTGCTTACGGGGAGGTGGTGGGTTCGAATCCTGCCACCGTCTGTGCTGTCTGAGGTTTTCTCTGGGCTTTCTGAGGACTTTCCAGACGAATGTCGGCACAGTTCCCCCTGAAGTCGGCCCAGGACGCATAATAACCCCCCTGCCCTCCACTCCTTCCTGCTCTCCTCTCCATCTGTACGCCGCTCATAGCCGCCGATGGTTCGCTGCGCTAACACAAAAGTAAAAAGAAAAGAAAAGGAAGATTCAGAACAGCCACAAGAGGCGCTTTGGTATCCCTCCTCAACACGACTGATATTTTGACGCTGACTCTTCTGTCGTTCCGTAGCTGAGATAGCGCGCTCTTATCATGGATGATGACGAATGCGCCGGGAGCGCTATGAACTAGTGGGGTACACTCTTAAAAATTAACTGCAACACATAGCACGTTCCTAGCCAACCATCATCCCCAATGACAGCGTTCTCGCCCGATTTATCGAGAACGGGAACCTTTCATTTTATTTTTATTTTTTGTCCTGATGTCGTGCGTAATTGATACGAAAAAGGCGCACGGCTCCCATACTCGTCCTATCAAGGGAGAGGACGTTGTCATCCGAGATGATGGTTGGCCGCACTCTTAAAACAAAGCTTCACCACATAGCACACTGAAATCCAAGCACTGTACAGAGAGATACATCTATCACACTCTTAAATTTAAAACACCCTTTAGGGTGTAATCCGGGTGTAACTGGGGTGTAAACTAATTTTTACTCCCAAATTACACCAGCTCGAAGAAACATCCTGGGATGAGGGGTGTTAAATGGGTGTAATAATAAAGTAACACCTTATTTACAACGTCCACTGAGCTCGGGTGTAAAAGAGGCGTAAAATGGGTGTAGCGGGCATAGAGCTTTTACATGAACTGTATTTCTTTTGAAAGCACAATGATATGCTTCATGTTACCTACAGATGCATACACTAGGGCACCTCAGTAGAAATTTTGAGTCTACACTGTAAATCCTGTGGCGAACATGTGCCGGTTAAATAGGTTCCCTCAGAAAGTACAGCCGGTACACAGCCGTAACCGTCTGGAAGCAGCCGTAACAGCTATCAAATAGCAAGCTCAACGATCCCTATCGCCAAATATGTGTGCTCCACTGAATAATACGTGTGCCTCCTGAGCCGTATATTCGTGTGCTTGTCGAATAATCCGTGTGCCGGCTGAATATGTGTGCCTTAGCTGGAGCGTACTACGTTGTTGCGCGCTCCGCCAGTGAGGAGTGACGTGGCACCGCGTATTCTACCGCAGTGCATTCGTCGCTGCGTTCGTGCCTGTTATGTGCGCTGCAACCTCGCCTTTGAAAGGACGACAACCTTGCTTTTTAATTACAAGTTTAATGTTTGCTTAAGGTAAGTCAACCTGGCTGTGATGCAACGTACGACGCCTGCGTTTTACTTTAACAATCGTTGTGTTGCAGACGATGGACACATTGCAAATGGCGGCAGGAGTGGATCGGCTACATCGGTGAAGCGTTACAAGCGAGGCTAATTGTATTCTTTCGTTATAGGTGAACTTGGGACTGTATCGACTGCAAGGACGTGAGTTACAAAAAGCTGTAATATTCTAGCATTAACGTTTGAACAATACCAGCGTGATATTCACTTCGGTTTCTTTACAGGTAGTGTCCTGTCACAACGGTCACGCATATGCGTGCAAAGCTGCAACTGCATCTCACATCGAAGAGGGGTCTGGTGCCACATGCTCGGACAATTATTCGTCGGCCATTTCGTTTGAGGAACTGTCGTGTTCGTCACTAAGGATGATCTTGGTTGAGCTTTGCAGTGCCAGCCTGGTGCATCGGAGGGGTTGTGCCCATGCAACGTGTGCTCCATATGTGTGTGTTGGGATTAGTGAACCGTGTATGCTTTCCATTCGGCCAACGATGATGTACTGGATGAAATTTAAAGGTATGTGCACGCCAATAAAATTTAGTGTTTCAAGTTCAATGTCCTTGGTGCATTTTTTCCCCTATTTTCTTCTTCTTTTTTCTTTTTCTTTTTTTGCGAAGCCTGGAGATCATTTTCTTTAGAGAACTCGAGAGGCATAATGTGTCTCGCGTATTAGTGGGTACAAGTATTCCTTCACTACGTCCGGTACACTGTGGCTCCTGGCGTCAGCAGCGATGTCGTACCAGTTGTTTCAGGGGGCACAGGGCACCTACAGCTTTCGCAGGCTTCCTCTTGAAGTCATCTGGTGCACTTTTTCAGAAATGTGACAGTTGATCAGGCGGCATCTATCCGTCAATGGGTTTAGAATGTACATTGTACCTATTTGAGACGTACTTGTCTGAAGTTTGAGTTTCGGGCTTTCACAGCATTCTGCAGCCTCTGTGAAGAGTCGTTGCAAGTAGTAAGCAGCAGGCAGGTCGGGAAAAATCTGCTGTGCCTGTTTATTACTCACTACCTGCAGCATGCCGCAGAAAGCAGCGAAACCATGAAACCCAAATGACAGACAGTATGTCGCCAGCAGTACATGTCCAGCTCAATATGACTTTTTTTCAGAGCATTCAAGAAAACCTGTGAAGCGAAAAAGCCGCTGCTCCTTGCTCGCTCTTTCGCTGCTCCTTGAGGGCACCTTAAGCTTTGGCACACTTTGCTATACTGGCGTCAGGAGTTTTAAAGCAGTGTTGCCCAGCAGGACTTTACATCATTCTTGTTGAATGTTTCTTTTAAGACCCCAGAACTAAGGGAGACCGAGCTTTGTTATGCAATGCACAAAGCAGGTGCTTTGTATCCTGGCAAGCAAGAGTTTCATGCCATATATAGCTTCGGCGGTAATTACGGTTCCAGTGTTGATATGTGGTGTTTGTCTGGTTTGGCCTTATTAGCAATACAAAGGATTGTAACTGCGGTAGCAATTGGACCTCAAGCACTATGAAATAAAGAACCGTTATACTTAACCTACGTGTGGACTTTTCTTTTCAGGTGCATTTCCCAAATGCTGCAGTGGCTGTGCATTTGGTGCTCGTGGAAATTTCTTGTGTCCACAGTAATTAGCAGAGAGGCACTCCCCTGAATTATGTATGAGTAATTCAACTCCTCATTTATTGGACTGCGTACATGTGGATAGATTCACAGTTTCTGGCTGCTGGCATTTGTGAGAACTATAGCATCTATCTCTCAAGTAGCACGTGTATTACTTGACAGATAAACAACACCTTTTTGAAGGGTGTAATATTACCAGGGGTGTTAAATTACACCCTAAAGGGAGTGAGTTATAGCACTTTTGGATTACACCCTAAAGGGTGTTTTTGAAGTAGCAAATTACACCCTTTTTTGAGGTTATAGCCGGTGGAAAAGGGTGTGATATTACACCTTAAAGGGAGTGAGTTATCGCACTTTGGGATTACACCCTTATTACACCCTAAATGGTGTAAAAAAATTAAGAGTCCACTCTTTATTTGCCGAAAGCGCGGGGCGTACGCCTTTTTGTGACAATTAACATTTCTGCATAAGTGCGTCTCCCGTTTTCAACAAATCAGGAGAGAGATCGATGTCATTCGGAATGATGGTTGACTAGGAGCGTGCTATATTGTGAAGGTCATTTTAAGGGTGCACCATGATCAACATTTATTTCAGTCCTCAAAAGTGGAACGCCGTCTTCATTGCGTGCCGCTAAGTGGCGCGAGAGACACACTTTTATTATTAAAGGGACCATGAAATGATGTTCGCAAATTCCGACTACTCTGCAGGAAACCATTCTCATGATCCCTCATTATCGTACACACGTGGACTTTTAACCGTATTCAGTACAACGGGGGCGTAGTTATCAGACAAAAATAGCAGGGCGTGACCGCTGGATCTATGATTTCGAAGCGGACTTACGTCATCGCCATCCAATTCCCTCAGCCAACTGTGAACGACGAGGAGGAACAGCCCGCAGGACCATGTGGGTGCATGGTTTCGGTTTGGACAACAACGACGTCGTATATCTGCCGTCCAAATCACTTGAAATATGACGAAAGGCAAATTGTCAGCGATGGAGGAAGAGATTATGCGACACACACAGCGTCTATGTATCGTTCGATACTCAGCAGCTCCTAAAATGTCACCGACGGAGGTATGTTCTGACGAATAAGAAGTTCAAAGAGAAAAACGTGCTCCGGTAACCATGCTGACAGCGAACGGCTATATTACATTTCTCATAGGGTTCTGTGTCAACGGTTAGATACAATCTTGTCTCCAGGGCTATTTCATGGCGAAGCATGCGAGCTTGTTTGAAAATTTTGCAGTTTGCTCGCAAAAGCCCGTCCACGAATCAGCAGCATGTTCTGTGCATGATGTCACGGCCAGTTCGTCTCGGAGGCGGACCGTGTAGCAGCTGCCGTTCACGCCCATGGTTACTATAGAATATCTTCGGTATTTGAGCCGTTTTCAACTTCACATTTCACAGAGTGAATGCTTTAGTACAGGGGAACAAATTAAAAATGATCGTGGGCTTGTCAAATATTCTTTCATGGTTCCTTTAAGCTTCCGCCACACCGGCAAAGTTGGATAACTAGCACTGACGATATGTGGCCGTGGGCAGACTGCAACACACCGTTCGCGGCAGTCGCCGCACTAACAATTCTCGAGTTCAACTTGGTCACGGCCGCCTCCATACGTGGCTCTCCTGCTTGATGACAGTCACACACACAACTTCAGGGTGACGGTTATTTCGGTTCTGGACCCCATTCCCGATACCGCGATAGAGACGGCACTCACGGGATATGGGGGGCCAGTCACCAAGGTGAGCCGTGAGACATTCCTTCAGAAGGAATTGGAAGGAATCGAAACAGGGAACCGTCGTGTTCTTATGGAGATGCGATCCCCTGTTCCGAATTTCATCAGCGTACGCGGTAGGCGCTTGACCATCAATTATGATGGCCTGAAGCGCGTGTGCATGCGTTGCAATGCGGAAGGTCACTTTAAGAAGGACTGTGTGGCCCCGATTTGTAACCGCTGTGGTGAGGTTCGGCATGAGAGTTGCGATACCTTGTGTAGGCGTTGCGGTGGAGACCACACCGTGTCCGAGAGTTCGGCTGCAACGTGGGCTTCCCGTGTTGGGACTGGTCGCGTGCCACCGAAAGAACCCGTTGTGCCTGCTGTGCAGGCTGCCAGTGCGGACACCCCAACCGTAGTTTTGTCTCGTGAAGATGAGCATCCCGTTCTAGAAGCTGTTAGTGTGGCGGCTGCGAATGAACGTGGTGTTGGTGACCTGACACAGTCGTGGCGTCATTCCATGATAGGCAAGCCTGAGCGATGGGCAAGACACGCAAACAAACACCAACACGAAGGCTCAAAAAGCCTTTGAGCCTTCGTGTTTGTGTTGGTTTACGTGTCTTGCCCATCGCTCAGGCTTGCCTATCATGGAATTTATCCACCAGCTAGCCTGCATTTACGCCATTCTGTCAGTCGTGGCGTCTCCCGACAATGCTTCTGCCAGTGGTGAGGTCATTGTCAAGGGAGCTGCTGTACTCATACTGCGGCAGTGGTCCCAGTTAGTGACGGGGATGCTGGTGATACTGGAGTTGGGGGTGATGGGGACAGTGTAGCGTCTTCTAGCTCCGACAGGTTGGTTATTGACCTAGAGTTAGATGAGGAAGGTGCATTTGCTGCCGCGATGGATTTCATCGAATCTGCAGCGAAGAGGAAGCGCCAAGCATCCGAGGGGTCTGCAGCGCGAGATTCCTAACTAGCCTGTTCGCGTCCTCAATTTTTCTCTTAATCTCCCTATTCAGTATTGCCACACTAAATGTACGTGGACTCAGCAGGGAGGTGAAGCAGTTAGAAGTGATCGACTGGGCAAGGTCTGCTCGCGTAGACATCCTTCTCCTGCAAGAAACCGTGTTCCTGTCCGGTCGGGCTCTAAAGTCTTTAGAGGTTTCGCATGGGCTCAAGGCGTTCTTTAGCTGTGATTCGCCCCACAGAGCTGGCGTGGGAATTTTAGTTTTTCAGTCGTTTCGGGGATCTATTAGGTGGTTCGACACGGACACCGAGGGAAGGGTGGTGGCTGTCGAGCTGGAACATGAGTGTAAAACACTGCGTGTTGTGAATGTTTACGCCCCCGTGTGCCGCGGTGAGCGCTCGGATTTTTTTCGCAGAATTGACACGTTTTTTTTTTTTTTTATGGAAATCAGAACTTAATATTTGCAGGCGATTTAAACTGTACGATAGACCGCCAGCACGGCCGGCAGGCGAACAGAGAGCTAGTGGTGAACTCGATTGGTTTAATTGATACTTGGTCCCACGTGCATGGTAATGCGTATGAGTTCACCTGGGTTAACACACGTCGCCACCACAGCTGACTAGACAGATTTTATGTCTCGCCTGGCTTGGCAGACTTCATCTCTAGTTGTGCGACCCGACCGTGAAACATGATACAGATCTTGATATTTTTGTCTCAGCGCAAGGTATTCATCTATCGCTAATGCATTTGTACAGCCGAAAGTTGTGCTAAGTTGTGCTAACTCAAGCGTTCATACTTACCTCACACAGCCGTGACGAAGAACTGGGGGTGAAGTTTTCCCTTCCTACAACGTGAAGCCAGCGGGCACGACGGTCAGCATTTCGGTCTCCCGTCGGGAAGCGAAATAGTCGTTTCCCGTGCTCCGTACGGCTTCTGCAACCAAGCGCGCTGCAGCCAGTCATGCTGCTTGCGTTCGCTTGACGGTTCTAGAAACTGTATTGAAACAGGAAACGCGACGTACGTTGAAACAGGCTAGCGAAATAGCAAGAAACAGCGGTTCCACTGGCACGTCAACAAAATGCCGCCGACATGCAGATTTTGAGGGCGGCGCTCTCAACGTTGCCAGACGGCTGTCGGCATGTTGCCGGGGAAAAGGAATGCAATACTCTGAGCGAAGCTGTTTAGTGACTCTACACGGCAGATATACGACGTCGTTGTTGTCCAAACCGAAACCATGCACCCACATGGTCTTGCAGTGTGTGTCCTCCTCGTCGTTCACAGTCGGCTGAGGGAATTGGATGGCGATGACATAAGCCCGCTTCGAAATCATAGATCCAGCTGTCACGCCCTGCTATTTTTGTCTGATAACTGCGCCCCCGTTGTACTGAATACGGTTAAAAGTAGACGTGTGTACGATAATGAGGGATCATGAGAATGGTTTCCTGCAGAGTAGTCGGAATTAGCGAAAATCATTTCATGGCCCCTTTAACAATGAAAGTGTGCCTCTCACGCCACTTAGCGGCACGCAATGAAGACGGCGTTCCACTTTTGAGAACTGAAATAAATATTGATCATGGTGCACCCTTAAAAATGAACTTCACCACATAGCACGCTCCTAGTCAGCCATCATTCCGAATGACATCGTTCTCTCCCCTGATTTGTTGAAAACGGGAGACACACTTATGCAGAAATGTTAATTGTCACAAAAAGGCGTACGCCCCGTGCTTTCAACTTTCAGTCGAACAGACATTATTCTGAGATATAACACGACAAATGCTTAGTTTGATGAACTTGATTAAACGGACTGTAAAGTGCAACATAACTACACGCTAAAAACAGAACTTCACCGCATAGCACACTTTGCGTCAACCATTGCCA
The DNA here is from genome assembly GCF_037126465.1 of Ornithodoros turicata. Taxonomy (NCBI): domain Eukaryota; kingdom Metazoa; phylum Arthropoda; class Arachnida; order Ixodida; family Argasidae; genus Ornithodoros; species Ornithodoros turicata. The sequence continues at coordinate 3,314,800 of NC_088207.1, forward strand.
AGAATGATAGGGTTATCGCTTCTGATTCGAAGAGAGACGGGGGTGTACGCCTTTTTGTGGCAATTTTCATATATCCACCAAAAGGCGTACGCCCATCTCTCTATTCGAATCAGAAGCGATAACCCTACCTTTTGTGGCAATGGTTGGCTCACAGCGTGATTTGCGGTGAAGTTCTGTTTTTAGAGTATAGTTATGTTGCACTTTACAGTCGGTTTAATCAAGTTCATCAAACTAAGGATTTGTCGTGTTATATCTCAGAATAATGTCTGTTGGTGACGTTGCTGACTATGTGGTGACGTTCATTTTTAAGGGTGCACCATGAAAAACATTTATTTCAGTCCTCAAAAGTGGAACGTCGTCTTAATTGCGTACCGCTAAGTGGCGTGAGAGGCGGACACTTTATTGTTAAGCTTCCACCACACCGGCAAAGTTGAATAGCTAGCACTGATGATATGTGGCAGTGGGCAGACTAAAACACAGCGTTCGCGGCAGTCGTCGCACTAACAATGGATTTAGTTCATGATTCTAGAAACCGGGTCCTTATCCGGTCGGGCTATAAAGACTTTAGAGGTTTCGCATGGGCTCAAGGCGTTCTTTAGCTGTGGTTCACCCCACAGAGCAGGCGTGGGAATTTTAGTTTTTCAGTCGTTTCGGGGATCTATCAGGTGGTTCGACACGGACACCGAGGGAAGGGTGGTGGCTGTCGAGCTGGAACATGAGAGTAAAACACTGCGTGTTGTCAATGTTTAAGCCCCCGTGCGCCGCGGTGAGCGCTCGGATTTTTTTCGCAGAATTGACACGTGTTTTTATGGAAATCAGAACATAATTTTTGCAGGCAATTTTAACTGTACGATAGACAGCCAGCACGGCCGGCAGGCGAACAGAGAGCTAGTGGTGAACTCGATTGGTCTAATTGATACTTGGTCCCACGTGCATGGTAATGCATATGAGTTCACCTGGGTTAACACACGTGGCCACCACAGCCGACTAGACAGATTTTATGTCTCGCCAGGCTTGGCAGACTTCATCTCTAGTGCGACCCGACCTGCTGGGGATCTTACAGATCATCACGGCGTTCTTTTGTCCCTATCTGGCCTGCCGAATTTTCGATCTGGTTGTTGTTTTTGGCGGCTGAACGTGTCCTTGCTCGAGGACCCCGAAATTAAAAGTGATATGCAAGATTGGTTATCGGAACAGTGTTCCGCACCCGATTTTGGGCCAGATCACTGGGAGGCTTTGAAGCAGGGAGCAGCACACCGTCTTCGGTCTTGGGGGAGACAGCGTACGCGTGAATATTGGCAGTGCAGAGATGCACTCAGGCAGATATTAGCTATTCTTCGCCACCCTGGCTCTCGCAGCCATGACACTGCCTCTGAGATAGAGGATGTGCAAAGGCGCCTTGCGTCTCTTTGTATGCACTCTTGGCGCAAGTTCGTAGCGCAAAGAAATGTCGAGCGCTGGTGTCGGGAAGCTTATAGCTCCCACATGCTGTTGCGGCGCTATGGGGCAGGAAATCTGGGCTCGAGTACAGCCGAGCTCAGGTCAGCTGACGGCTCACTTCTAACCGAACCTGATGGCATTCAAGCAGCGATGCGTGAGCACTGCGCGGCCCTTTACGAGGAGTCATCACCCGACGAGCCCGTTATCAGCCGAGAGTGCCCCCTGCCGGACGAAAAGATAGAGCATGTAGGCTCAGGGCCGCTCACGCAAGAAGAGATTGTAGCAGCTGTCTCCTCAATGCCAAACGGAAAGTGTCCCGGCGTTGATGGCCTCCCAGTTGAGTTCTACAAATGTTTCTGGCGGGTAATTGGTAACTCCTTTACTCGGGAATTTAATCTATGCTTTTCCCGAGGGATGCTATGTTCTAGCATGCTGAGTGGAGATCCGGATGCATACCGGCCTATCACTCTATTGGCATTCGACTACAAAATCCTAGCCAAGGCACTTCTTTTGCGTGTTTCGCCGCATTTAGAAAAGGTGCTACACCCGTGCCAGGCGTGTTCGGTCCTTGGCAGGTCGTGAGACCTCCACTGGATAGCGCTACGCGATGCCATACATTGGATAATGTGTTCACGCACAGCAGCAGTGGTGGCTTCCTTCGATCAGTCGATGGCATTCGGTCGTGTGCGCCACATGTACCTATTTTGAACACTGAGAGCATACGGTTTCGCCGATGGTTGGGTGTGCTTCGTTGAGGTGCTATACAAAGGCGCAAAAAGTGTCGTTTCCGTAGCTAGTGGTCTATCGTCTCCATTTGACGTTACATGTGGTGTCCGACAAAGATGCCCTCTCTCCCCCGCCTTGTATGCCCTTGCCATCAACCCTCTCCTCGGGAGGCTGTGTTCTCTCTCAGTTATCCTAAGGCTACCTAATAGACGCCCACCGCCTGTTTTCGTACGCTGATGATGTCTCCGTCATACTACCGCGCGAGAGTTCCCCAGAGCCAGTGTTGAAAGCGTTCGAAGACTACGGTACAGTTTCTGGGGCAAGATTGAGTAGGTCGCGCGGTTGAGGTGTCGCTCTTTGTATAAATGTTCAGCCAACCTGTGCTGTACCGTTTCAAGTTCCTGTAAGACATCAGGTTAAACTCCTGGGAGTTCCTTTTGACAGTGCAGGGGTCTCAGCTGTCAACTGGCCTCGAGTATTCAGCCGCTGTAGTGCTGTGCTGCGAGAACTTAAGTTTGTTGAACAGCCGATCACTTTTCGGGCACGGCTGTTAGCAGCATGGTATTACAGTCGCTTGAGGTTTTTAGCGGCTGTTTCATCCCCGTCGGCGGTAATACAAGCTGCTATCACATGACACGCGTTCCGCTTTCTGTGGGGCGGATCCGTTGAATGGGTCTGTAGGTCTCAACTCCACGGAGGCCGTGATCTGGGTGGCTTGGGAGTACGGCCTGTGCCAGAAGAGTGCTTGGCGGTTCAATCGCGTATTCTCTTTGAGGCGCTCCGTGCGTCAGAGCACCTAGCCTGCCCATTAGTGCAGTATTTCCTAGGATACGCCACCAGGTGGTTTCTTAAAAGTCCCGAGATTCGCCCCAGGGCGGAAGTACTCCCTGCTTATTTTTGTGCTTGTGTTGCTGTCGTGCGGCGCTTGCGTGTCGAATCCCCAGGTGAAGACATTTCCTTGTGGAGCGTCCGTGATTTCTACGCCGCCTGCAGGGAAATGCGACCGGGTCCCGCAAGGCCAGCAGTGCCAACGAAATTCGCTTGGCGGCGTATCACTGCTGGCTGGCTTGATGCACGGCGTGCTAGTCTCCAGTGGAAGCTGGCCCATGGTGTCCTCCCACTGCGTGAACGTTTGCACAGTTTTCGGATATGTCGCACGGACGGTTGTCCGTTTTGTGGCATGTCTGAGACAGCTGAACATTGTTTATTGCGATGCCATATTCCACTTTTACTGCCGAGTAGGGCTGCGCAAATATTTGGGCTCCCAGCAGTTGATGGGCCACCGTAAGGTACCTGGAGCCGTTGCCGGTCGCACGCGCAGAGCGGAAGCAACTAGCATTGCTGATATCAAAAATTTACTTCCAAATTTGGATTCGTCGGTACCGGCTGTCCTTTGGTGGCCCAGATGTTCGTAGCATGGCTATTTTTCGGGCAGTGAGAGCCGTGGCTGCGTGCACATATCATCCGTGAGCAGTCATTATTTGGGTCTGTGGAGTGCTGTCGCCGCTGGCTTACAGCGACTCGGCTCTTTGATTATGATCAAGGTGAGTGGCATATCAAGTTCTAGTAAGCCCATTAGGACTGTACTGCTCCCCCGTAGCGACTCTTCCGTAGTTTCAGGATTGTTCGCAGGTCGTGGCACGTACAAAAAGCAATCTCCCTTTGGAGCGTTGTTATCTGGTATGCAAGATACAGTTTGTGCAAAAGAGGCTACCTCCATAGGTAGTTATCTTGGTTGCTGACAATACACACTACGAAGCATTACTTTCCTTCGTGCCGTAATTCCGTACGCGACTCTCCGCAGTCTTGGTCTATTGCATGGCGACGAAAAGGACGAACAGCAATCCTTAACGTGACGTGATTTCACAAGCAGGAGGTTACATTGCACTAGTTCTAGTTTTAATCCTAGCTTATATCGGAGCCAGTCCTTGTGATTGGTCTTCCGGCTCGATGCAAATACAGAAGTGCTCTTTGTAAATGCCCAGCCAACCTGTGTTGCACCGTTTCAAGTTCTTGTAAGACTTCAGGTTAAAATCCTGGGGGTTGTTTTTGACAGCGCAGGGGTCTCAGCTGTCAACTGGTCTCGAGTATTCAGCAGCTGTAGTGCTGTGCTGCGAGAACTTAAGTTTGTTGACCTGCCGATCACTTTTCGGGCAAGGCTGTTAGCAGCATGGTATTACAGTCGCATGTGGTTTTTAGCGGCTGTTTCATCCCCGCAAGCGGTAATACAAGCTGCCCAGGCAGCACAGCGCGACGACCCAACGTCGGTGCGCCGGCGGCGACCGACCCGACCGGGTCGGCTCCCGACCATGGTCCGGCATACGGTTTGCAACTCGGGGATGGCACTTACCACTCGATGAGTCGCTTAAAAATGTTGGAATTCCTCAAAAGTTTCGGGAGCACAGCAGGATACATTCGTTTCCGGGGCCTCCGACAGTGCAAACACGGCTCGATGATGGAGAAAGATCATTGGCCAGGTTCGAAACTGTCGGTTACGTGATTGCATCGCCCGGCGCCTGACTGTCTGGGAAGAGAAATCCGTTGCTGCACCCCGGTCATGTGACTGATTATCGTGAAGTGATCAGATCAGCATCCTGGAGCGATCCTATATTTTGGTCACATGACCAAGGTCAGTCCAGACCGGGAAATGACCAGAGCAGCATCGGGGAGCAATCCTATATTATTGTTTACATGACCAAAAGGAGACCAGAGCGGGAAACGATCAGGGCACGGTCGGGGGACTACCTTATCTTCTCTTATGTTCTACCTCTTCAGTTCCCACACCGCTGGGAACCAGTCGGGCACTATCGCCCGTTCAGGAGCCGAAGCCCCCATTGCGTTCCCATTGTTTTCCCGAGGGTTTGTGCTGCCTGGGTGCTATCACACGGCACGCGTTCCGCTTTCTGTGGGG